>NW_007731663.1:0-12192 GCF_000696425.1 Galeopterus variegatus
TGGTCCGGGGTCCCTTCCCGCCCTGTGTTGTTGGTCCCCGGTGGCGAGGAACCAACAAAGAAGATGCAGTTAGTTGACATAATAAACTGAGCAAAACTATCCAGAATATGAAGGAGGAAACTTACAAAAAGACTAATACTTTAAAAAAGAATGCAGAACTCATGGAACTGAAGGAGTCATTCAACAAAATAAAAAACACAACTGAGAGCTTAAGCAGCAGGCTAGAGCAAACCAGAAGAAAGAATTTCTGATTTTGAAGACAGTCTCTTTGAAATAACTCAGGCAGACAAAAAGAAGAAAAAGAATTTTAAAAAATGAAGAAAATCTAAGAGAGATAACAGACAACTTTAAGCACACAAACATTCAAATCATGGGTATTCCTGAGAGGAGGAGAAAGGAAAAAGCATTGAGAACATATTCAATGAAATAATAGCAGAAAACTTCCCAAGTATAGGGAGAGACACAGACTTTCAGATTCAGGAGGCTCAAAGATCCCCAAACAGATTCAATCCAAAAAGGTCCTCTCCAAGGCACATTATAATCAAACTGGCAAAACTAAAGGCAAAGAGAGAATCCTAAAAGCAGTAAGAGAAAAGTGTCAAACCACCTATAAGGGAGTCACCATGAGACTAACAGCAGAANAGAATACTATACCCAGAAAGGCTATCCTTCAGAAATGGAGAAATAGTGTATTTCCCATACAAACAAGAACTATGACAGTTCATCACCACACAACCAGCCCTACATGAAATCCTGAAGGGAGTCCTGCATCTGGAATCCAAGAAACGGTAGGCACGACCATGAATACACAAGAATGGATTAAATTCCCCACTCAAAAGACAAAAACTGGTTGATTGGATTAAAAAGCTAGACCCCTCAGTCTAAAGCCCAGAGGAGAGGGAAGCACCCAAAGCCACAGGAGTCACCGAGGTGAGCCAAGATCCACGTGACACCAGGGCTCAGTCTTAGGCCCAAAGGAAAGCACCCACAGGCCCAGCAGGCACCAAGGTGAGCTGAGACCCACATGGCACTGGGGCTGGTCTAAGGCCCAGAGGGAAGCACTCACAGTATCCACCAACGTGAGCCAAGACCCATGTGGCACCAGGGCTCAGCCTGAGGCCCAGAGGGAAGTGCCCACAGGCCCAGCAGGCACTGAGGTAAGCCAAGACCCACATGGCAACAGGGCTCAGTCTAAGGCCTGGAAGGCAGGGAAGTGCTCACTGGCCCAGTAGAAGCCAAGGTGAACCAAGACTCATGTGGCACAGGGTCTCACTGTATGGCCACAGATTCCAGAACAGGAGCCAAGGTGGTGTAATATGGCGACTGCCACACCTACTGTCACCGCAAGGACAGTTCGTCACCACAGTAGCAGCCAGGGCCACTCTACAGGCAACCTGCCATTCACTCAACTACATTACTGTAAGAAGAGTGACCAGTAGAGCCTGCCAATAGAGGAGGAAATCTTTACTTCATCGCCAACCCCAGAGAAACAGAAGTCCTCTACCAGATGACCAAACATCAACAAAAAAATACTAGAACTACAGAGAAACAAGATATGACACCACCAAAGGAATACAGTATGCTCATGTTTCAGACCCCACAGAACAGCGAATCCTTGAAATGTCAGAAAAGGAATTCCGAGCAATGATCTTAAGAAAACTCAAAGAGATAAAAAAAAGACTCAATTACAGAACACAATGAAACAAGAAAAAATATCCAGAGTATGAAGGAAGAAATCTACAAAGAGATGAATAACTTAAAAGAGTGTAGCAGAACTCCTAGAAATGAAAGACTTACTCAATGAAATAAACACAACAGAGAGCTAGAGCAGCAGTCTAGAGCAAGCAGAAGAAAGAATTTCAGATCTCGAAGATGGTCTTTTTGAAATAACCCAGGCAGACAAGAAAAAGAAAAAAAGAATTAAAAATAATGAAGAAAATGTAAGAGAAACAGCAGAAAGCCTCAAGTGCTCTAACATCCAATTGGGGGTATTCCAGAAAAGGAAGAGAAAGGAAAAGGTATTGAAAACCTATTCAAGGAAATAATAACAGAAAACTTCCACAGGGTAGAGAGAGATGCAGACCTTCAGATCCAGGAAGCTCAAAGGTCCCCAAACAGATTCAATACAAAAAGATCCTCCCCAAGACACATTACAGTCAAATTTGTAAAGCTCAAAGACAAAGAGAGAATTCTAAAAGCAGAAAGTAGAAAAGTGTCAAGTCACCTATAAGGGAACCCCCATCAGACGAACAGCAGACTTCTCAACTGAAACCCTACAGTAGGCCAGAAGAAAGTGGGATGATATATTTAAAATACTAAAAGGAAAAAATTGCCAGCCAAGAATTCTTTATCCAGCAAGGCTCTTCTTCCGAAATGAGGGAGAAAATGTATCTCCCAGACAAACAAATATTGTGAGAGTTCACCACCACATGACCAGCCCTGCCAGAACTTCTCAAGGGAGACCTTCATCTGGAATCTGAATAATGATGATCACTATCACAAATACACAAGAGCAAAACCCGCCATTAAAACAAAAATGCCAGTGAGAAAGAGAAAGCTAAATCATGCCACCTTAAATTTCCAACTAACAGTGAAGAAGAGAAATAAAAGGGGAAGTAATGATCAAAAGATATTTAAATCATCTAAACAAAAAGCAATTAAATGTCAGTAATTAAACAATACCTGTCAATAACTACTCTAAATGTGAGTGGGTTGAACTCCCCATTGAAAAGACACAGACTGATTGATTGGATTAAAAAGCTAGACCCAAGTATATGCTGTCTTCAAGAGACCCACTTCATCTGTAGAGACACACAACAGACTAAAAGTGAAGGGATGGAAAAAGACATACCATTCAAATGGAAACCAAATACAAGCAGGAGTAGCTATTCTTATACCAGATAAAATAGAGTTTAAACCAAAAAACATAAAAAGAGACAAAGATGATAAAAGGATCTATCCAGTTAGAGGACATAACAATCACAAATATGTATGCACCCAATACTGGAGCACTCAGATATATAAAGCAAACGCTCCTAGACCTAAAGAAAGAAATAGGCCCTAATACATTAATAGTGGGTGACCTGAATACTCCTCTCCCAGTATGGGACAGATCCTCCAGGCAACAAATCAACAAAGAAACACAGGATGTAAACTACGCCTTAGGCCATCTGGACCTGGCAGATATATATAGAACATTTCACCGAACAACTAAAGAAAAAAAACTACAGGCCAATCTCTCTGAAGAACATACATGCAAAAATCCTCAACAAAATATTAGCAAACAGAATACAGCAACACGACGAAAAAGTATATGCCACAATCAAGTGGGATTCATCCCAGGGATGCAAAAATGGTTCAACATATGCAAGCCAAAAAATGTAATACACCACATCAATAAAATTAAGGGAAAAAAACCATGTGATTATTTCAATAAATGCAGAAAAAGCATTTGACAAAATTCAACATCCCTTCACAATAAAGATACAAGCAAATTAGGCACAGAAGGAAATTATCTCAACACAATAAAAGCCATATATGACAATCCCACCACCAATACATCCTGAATGGGGTAAAGCTGAAAGCTTTTCCTTTAAGAACAGAAACAAGGATGCCCACTCTCACCACTCCTATTTAACATAGTACTGGAAATACTAGCCAGAGCAATCAGGCAAGAGAAAAAATAAAGGGCATCCAGATTAGAAAAGACAAAGTTAAACTGTCCAGGGCCGGCCCGGTGGCGCATGGGAGAGTGCGCCGTCTGGGAGCGCGGCAGTGCTCCCGCTGAGGGTTCGGATCCCATGTGGAGACTGGTTCCCGCTCACTGGCTGAGCGTGGTGCGGGTGCAGCACCGAGGGTTGCGATCCTGTTGCCAGTCCCCGGTACGGGCGCGACACTGAGGGTTGCGATCCCGTTACCAGTCACTAAAAAAGACAAAAAGGAAAAAAAAAAAAAAGTTAAACTGTCCATGTTTTCAGATGATGTGATCCTATGTAGAGAAAAGCCTAAGCTCTACAAAAAAACTCTTAGAGTTGATAAATGATTTCAGTAAAGTTGCAGGGTATAAAATCAACACATAAAAAATCAGCAGCATTCTTATACTCCAACAACTAGCAGAAAAAAAAAAGTCAAGAAAGCTAGCCCACTTACAACAGTCACCAAAAAAATAATAACTAGGAATTAATTTAACCAAGGAGGTGAAAGATCTCTACAATGAGAACTACAAATCATTGTTGAAAGAAATTAAAGAGGACACAAAAAGATAGAAAGACATTTCATGCTCTTGGATTAGAAGACTGAACATTGTGGAAAAAGTCCATACTGTCCAAAGCAACCTACAGAGTCAATGCAATCCCCTTCAATATACCAATGACATTCTTCACATAAATAAACAAAAAACAATGCTAATATTCATATGGAACAAAAGACCCTGAAGAGCCAAACCAATTCTGAGCAATAACACTACTTGTCTTCAAATTATACTACAAAGCTATGTAACCAAAACAGCACGGTACTGGCACAAAAACAGACACTTCGACCAATGGAACAGAATAGAGAACCCAGAAATCAACCCACGAACTTACAGCCAACTTATCTTTGACAAAGGCACCAACAACATACATTGGAGGAAAGACTGCCTCTTCAATAAATGGTACTGGGAAAACCGGACATCCATATGTAGAAGAATGAAACTAGACGTGCACCTCTTGCTATGTGCCAAAATCAACTCAAAAATGTATTAAAGACTTAAACATAAGACCTGAAACTATAAAGTCCTAAAAGAAAACACAGGAGAAACACTTCAGGAAGTAGGATTGGGCAAAGACTTTATGAATATGACATCCAAATCATAGGCAACAAAAGGAAAATTAAACAAATGGGATTATATCAAACTACAGAGCTTCTGCACAGCAAAAGAAACAATTAATAGAGCAGAAAGACAACCTACAGAGTGGGAGAAAATATATGCAAACTATGCATCTGATAGAGGATTAATATCCAGAATATACAAGGAACTCAAACAGGGAACAAAAAAAAAAAAAAAAAAAAAATTACCAATTAAAAAATGGGCAAAGGAGCTGAATAGGCTCAAAAGAAGATATACAGATGGCCAACACATGAAAAAATGCTTGACAACACTCAGCATCAGGGAAATGCAAATCAAAACCACACTAAGATACCATCTCACCCCAGTTAGACTAACTACCATCAAAAAGAGAACAACAATGCTGGCAAGGATGCAGAGAAATGGGAACCCTCCTACACTGTCAGTGGGACTGTAAATTGGTGCAGCCACTATGGAAAACAGTATGGAGGTTCCTTTAACAACTTTAGACAGAAATGCCATATGTACCAGCAATTGCATTGCTGGGTGTATATACCCAAAGGAATGGAAAGCATCGTGTTGAAGAGACACCTACACCTCCATGTTTATCACAGCTCTATTTCCAATAGCCAAGAGTTGGAACCAACCTAAATGTCCATCATCAGAAAACTGGATAAGGAAAATGTGGTATATATACACAATGGAATATTACTTGGCCATAAAGAAGAATGAAACATTGGCATTTGCAGCAACACAAACTTAGAGAAAATCATAGTAAGTGAAATAAGCCAGGCACAGAAAGAGAAATACTGTGTGTTCTCACTCATAACTGGGAACTAAAATAATAAACATATAAATAAAAAGAAAGAACGAACAATCACAATAATACATTGAACTTTCAATAAGAGAACCGAAGTTACTAGAAGTGGTAAAGGGGGAGATGGAGTACATTCAACAACATTCTCTGTCACTGCTATTCACAAACAGCAATGATAGAGTATGTTGTTGAATAATTATTCTGATTTGAGCATTGTATATTGCACACAAGTACTGATATTCAGCTCTACTCCACAGATATGTACAATCAACTATGTTACAATAAAATAGAGGGAAAAAAGATTACACATTCACTCAAAATTAAAAAAAAAAAAAGTCACCTCACCCCAGTTAGACTAGCTGTTATCAAAAGGACAGAACAACAAATGGTGGTAAGGATGCAGAGAAAGGGGAACCCTCCTATACTGTTGGTGGGACCATAAATTGGTGCAACCATTATGGAAAATGGTATGGAGGTTCCTCAAACAACTTTAGATAGGACTGCCATACGACCCAGCAATTCTACTGCTAGGTTTATATTCAAAGGAATGGAAATCATCATGTTGAAGGGATACCTGCACTCCCATGTTTATCATAGCTCTATTTACAGTAGCCAACCTAAGTGTCCATCATCAGATGACTGGATAAAGAAAATGTGGAATATTTACACAATGGAATACTACTCCGCCATAAAAAAGAATGAAATACTACCATTTGCACTGCAACATGGATGAACTTAGAGAAATTTACATTAAGTGAAATAAAAGCCAAGCCACAGAAAGAGAAATACTTCATGTCCACACTCATAAGCGGGAACTAAAAATAAACAAATTTTTTAAAAAAGATACAACAGGGCTGACCCCATGGCGTACTCGGGAGAGTGCAGCGCTGGGAGCACGGCGGCGCTCCCGCTGTGGGTTCGGATCCTATATAGGGATGGCTGGTGCGCTCACTGACTGAGCGTGGTGCGGCCGGTCACAAAAAAAAAAGACAAAAAAAAAAAAGATACAACAATCACAAGAATACATTGAAAATCCACAAGATTTCAAAAGTAGCTTGAAGTGTCAGGGAGTTAGGGGTGATCAGGAAGGAAGAAGTAGTCTCAAGTTGAATCTCAGGTTTCTAGCTTAGGTAACTCTGCTAATGATGGTTGACATCAAGAGATGTAAAATACTAGCTGAAACATAGACTGGTTACAAAAGTATAAGATTGAAAACGTGTTTACAGATGTCTAGAGGCTGGAGGAGAGATTTTTAATGCTGGACTCGACTTGTTAAGCTTTGTAGAACCAAAGAAAGTTTGTAAGACTAAAAAGATAGTCCAAAGGTATTCTTTGGAAAAAGTTGTTGGGCATTATAATAGTCCAGGATAACAAGTGGTGCCCACATTCAGGCAGCAGTAGAAAAAACAAGAAATGTATGTGAAATATTTTCATGTATAAACAATGGGGCCCGCCAACTGATTACACAGGTAGGCAAAGCAGGGCCTGAATAACATTACTTTAAAAAGGGAAGTCAGGAAAAGAAGCTAGATAGAAAACGTACTCAATCACCTATGCACTTATTCCAAAAATACAAATGCTTACCGTAAGTCAAATGCGGCTCTAGATGATACATAGAGTAATGACCTTGGCTTGAGAGACACTGTATTTGAGGTTATGTATGGTAGGGTGAATCAGATCCAAAGCTCAGATCTGGGGCTGAAATGAAGAGATGCAGATGGATTCACTTGTTAGGAACGATAACTGACAAAGATAAGCTTACAAGGAAGAAAAGAACAAAGATGAAACCTAGGGAACATCTACAATTTTGAGGTAAAAAGGGAAAAGGAAAAATCAGTGTAAAACCTTATACATTAATTCACTCAAAGAGCTCAGCTATAATTGAGCACGCATATACTGAAGGCTTTGAGAAAGACAATCTCTGGTCTCGAGCCTACTGTACACACGGTTATGTATGTAGGAGAGCTTATACATAACTATAATACTAGACAGAAACTTCTGAGTACTATAATAAAGTTTCAAATAATGCTATGGGAGATAGGGGAATATTCTAGGTTGGGTCAATAGGGATGATTTTGTAAAGGAGAATGCACCTGAGTTGATTTTGACCCTTTAAAGAGGGAAAGGGTGTAAGCAAAGATGAGGAGGTAACAGAATAAAAGAAAATAATAGCAAGTGTTTTACATTATTTCAGCAAATCTTTGCAATTACTCTCATTGTCTAAAAGAAAGGAAAATAATCAAAAAGTTGAGTGTAGGTAAGGGAGTAGGTTGTGGCAAGGAAGAGAAACTTTTCCTCAGTTTGGTACAAATCCTTCCCAGTGTTTTCCTATGATCAATAATCTAAATCCAAAGCAGTATTTGCTTAAATATTTAGGTTTTTAGTTGAACAGATCCATTTGAAAGTAAAAACTATTCGAGAAGGGCAAATAACTCTTACCTTTGGAGTCTCGGGTTATGAAGTATGTAATAGCAATGGTCTCCTGCAAAATACTCATGAGTACCCAATATCAGGGGCAGCTACTGCTCTGGGTGAGCCTTAAGTCAGACACTATACAGCAATTCTTACAAAAACAATAATAGAAATGATAAAATTTAATGGGAGCAGTAGAGAAAAAACTCAGGTAAGAATAACTGAGTTTCTTTCAAGGATATCATGTTTAAGAGACTACAGGCCTTTACTGCAGCAATCCCTCTTCTAGAAATCTATCACATAGATAACACCAGCACAAATGTGAAACTATCCATATGTAAGATCATTCAATATGGACTGTTCAAAACAGCAACGAACTAAAACCAATCCAAGTAACGAGGGGTCTGGTTGAATAAAATATGGTATATCCATACAGTGCGACACTATGGGGGAAGGGGGAAGGAAGAGAAAGAGTTCCTATGTACTAAAATGAAGAGATTTCCATACCATACTGTCGAGGGGTCTGGTTGAATAAAATATGGTATATCCATACAGTGCGACACTATGGGGGAAGGGGGAAGGAAGAGAAAGAGTTCCTATGTACTAAAATGAAGAGATTTCCATACCATACTGTTAAGTTTATATTAGACTTGGGGACATAAAAATGTGTATATGCTTGTATTTACCAAAATAACATGGGAAGAATAAGAAACTAACAACAGAATGAGAGTAAATATTTACAAATCATATATTTCATAAGGGTTTAGTACCCAGAATATACAAAGAACTTGCAAATCAAAGAAACCACACAATTCAAAAAAAAAAAAAAAATGGGCAAATAAACCATTCTCAAACAAATGATCAACAATCACATGAAAAGATGTTCAACATCATGAATCATTAAAGAAATACAATAAGATACCACTTCACACCTACTAGGACGACTGTAATGAAAAATATAAAAAAGTGTGGACAAGGATGTGGAGAAATTGTAATTCTCATACATTGCTGATAGGAATATAAAATGATGCTTCAGCCACTGTGGAAAACAGTTTGGCAGTTACTAAAAAAGTTACAATACCACATGATCCACCAATTCCACTCCTAGGCATATACCCAAAAGAACTGAAAACAGGTACTCAAATACACATACATACATGTTCATAGCAGCACAATTCACAATAAACAAAGGGTGGAAACACAGATGTCAAGCAACAGATGAATGAATAAAACTGTGGTATGTACATACAATGTAATATTATTCAGCCATAAAAAGAAATGAAGTACTCACACATGCTACAACATGGAAAAACCTCAAAAATATTATACCAAGTGAAAGAAGCCAGATACAAAGGGTCTTGATTCCAGTCAAGATGGTGGAACACACGGTCCCCAGTGTCACTCTCTCCCACAAATCAACCAATTTACAACTATAAAAAAGCAACAACAACGAAGCTGGAGCCACTAGAGCTCAGGGGAAGAGGCGGAGAGACCTACAGAGTGCATGAAGGTGGAAGAAGCCACGATGAGAGAAAGAAAAACCACTCCAACTGTTTCAAACCCCAGCCACTTCCAGACTGGAGCTACTGAGCACACCAAGCAGGAGCTGGTAAAAGCCACAGCTGTGCCCTTCGGCTGAAGTTGCTTGGAGGCAGCAGGGGAGAAGAGGGCCTTGGTAGCCCCCAGGTTCAGCAAGACCACTAGTCACTAGTAGGGTTCTAGTGGACCCACATAGGAACAAAGAGCCACAACAACTGAAATAAAGGAGCTACTCAGAGGCTGGTGAGTCATCACAAGGGACCAGAGCACGGCCCATCCCATGGGAAGTGTTTGGAGCATGCGCAAGCAGCTGGGGGAAAACTGGGGCACAGCAAGGTCACCTGATATGCCCTCCAATCAGTGTAGGACCACTCAGAGGAGACGGGTCAGGAATACAGAACTGCATGGGGAGCAGATTGATGAAAATACTCAGGCCCAGACCAGAGTTTCTACACAACCCAGGTGCATCCAGAAGTTCCTATACATTCAACCATTAAAACCTGAGCTACACAAAAAGCCTTCCCTAGGGAATCAGCAGCAAAGCAGCAATTTAGCTCAACCACAGAGCTCAAGTGCTGGTCCCCACAGGAAGTTCCCCCATTTTAGAAGTAACAAAGGACAACAAATCAGTTCCAGCGCACAGTTTAAGTGGTGGGAACAACAAATAATCCAACACAACACAGAAGTGGAAGAAAAAAAAGTACCCACAACCAGAGATAAAGTTTGATATTAACAGTAAACGTCTCATTTCACCAAAGAACACCAATAACACCTAGAAGGACCGGAAGTCCCCTGAGCTACCAAGCCAGAAAGTGGGGAGGCCCGGGGACCTCAGCCATGTCCCCCAACACCCGAATCAGTCCCGAGGGTGGGGGCCGAGGGCCTCATCCACACACCCCCGACACGTGCAACCGGCCCAGTGACAACCACCCAGCCGCAGCAAAAAGGGCCCCAGGTTCCTGAGCTGGGGTGGTGGGGGCAAGCGGTTTTGCCACACCCCCAACATCTGCACCCAGCCTAGCAATGACCCAGCCACCACTGGAAGCCCCCTGGTCTCCCCTGTGGGAATGAGGGGGGTGCCACAGGCCTCAATCCCACCCCTCTTCCTCCTCCTTCCATCCCATTTCCTTCCCCTTTCCCCTCTCCCCCTCCCTCCCAACTGCTCCGCAACATCATAGAATATAAAAAATATATTAATTTTAAAAAACAAAAAAACAAAAGGTCTTATTCCATTTATATGAAGTATTCAGAATAGATAAACCCATAAAACAATACAGATCGATGGTTGTCAGTGGCTGAGGGGAGGGGAGAATAGGGAGTGACTGCTTAGTGGGTATGGGGTTTCCTTTGTGGGGGCTGATAAAAACATTATGGGACTAGATACAGGTGGTGATAGCACAACACTGTTAATGTATTAAATGTCACTGAATTGTTCACTTTAAAATAGTGAATCTTGTTATGCGAACTGCACCTTAATTAAAAAATATATATATATATATATATAAAAGAAGCTAATAAACATGGTTACATGTGGAAGGAGGGAGTAAATAGAAAGACAAGGGTATAAGCAAGACTTCTGTGTATACATTCGCATACAGTTTGACCTTTGAATCCTGTAAATGTTTACAAAGTAGTCAAAGAATAAACTCACATTCATTTTATTAAATCTTAGGTTAAAAAATAACTCTTCTCAACATAAAGAATGTTTCTTTGGAAAATAACTTTAGATACTATGTTTACAATAATACCTTTAACTGTTTTAAAAAAAAGTACAGCTTGTCATTCATGTAAATAATCCTTATATGAATCATTATCAACTAAGTAAGTGCCTCGAGTTATTCTTAGAATAATAAGACAGGTTCTGATACATTTTCACCTGATTCACACTCCTGGGCTGATCCTCCAGAGCCAGGTGTAATACAACAGGCCAAAGCTCACTACTCACAAGCTGACCACCCAGGACTCTGTCATTAGCACTATATTCTAAGAAATCTATGTGCTTTAAAAAAAGAAGAAAAAAAAAAAAAAAGCCTGAAATTAAATGACCCTGGATAACCAAAGAGGACTTCCTAATCCATTTTTACTTTGATTTTTGAGGTTTCCAAGCAATCTCTCAAAATATTCCATAGTATCATCTCGCTTCTGGATTTTTTTTAAGGACTTTTTAGTATCAAAAAGAGATTTTCTTTTCACCTATGATAAAAACACTCAATAGATTTCATTTCAAGAGCCTTCAGTTAATAAGCCCCAAAATATCTTAAAATCTTAGGACTGCAAGATATCCCTAAATCTGTTATGTTAGCAAAAGATAAATTTCAGAAGAAATTTAAAGAGCTTCATGATTGTCTCTGTCTCAGTCTACAGACAACATTCAATTTTTAACAAGCACAATGTTTAAAAATTAAGATTGCTTAGTCTTAGCTGATTTTTTTTAAGCCACACTTTTCCTCACAGTACAAACGTACTAATTTCTCTAATTCCTGAGATCTACCAAAAATTATTTTAGACTTTTTCTTGTCAAGCTTAACAATATTTATGAAGTTTGGTCTCATTTTATAAGCAGCAAAAGATAAATGAGAAGGGTTTTTTGTTTGTTCGT
>NW_007731663.1:13265-14169 GCF_000696425.1 Galeopterus variegatus
CCGGTACGGGGGCAACACTGAGGGTTGTGATCCGTTGCCGGACATGGAAAAAGACAAAAGAAAAAAAAAAAAAAAGAATATAAGATCTTTAATGACAATCTACAAAGACCATGAACTAGCATCACAGATGGATTTAGTTTGATTCTGAGGACTTATTTGAAAAGAACAAAAAATTAGTCAAAATGCTCCCTCTCTCTTTAGGGTTTTCATAGACCAACTAAGGGGGGGTGGAAAATCAATACTAAATAACGCTAATTTTTTAAAGAAGAAACTGTGATACAGAAATACACAATCCTGAATGCTAAATAGCAACTTACACAAAAATGAGTTATTTTATATAATATAAAAATAATATACTTTTATTTTACCTGTAGCTCTCTCCACAGAGTTCAAGGTATATGTAAAAGGAGAACTTAAGAACAAGGGGAATGAAAAAGTAGAAGAAAGCTGTAACTGCAAAGGAGGGCAAAGATGTCTGGAAATTAGAATCAGGTCTCTAGAATGCCTAATTCCTTCAGTATGTGTGTGTAGGGGATGGGAAGAACAGGGGGAGAAAAAGAGGGGAATGTGTGTATAAAGCAGCAGGGTCATCTGGAGCTTCTTTAACCCACACATCAGAACAGAATGGAGGAAGGGAGAATAAATCAGGAAGAACTATTTCAAAAAGGCAGAAGAACTGTGATTCTGCTACACCATATATCTTCACTACTTCTGGGCAATTCTATCATGCAAAGTGAATTCATTTTCTCTTTCTCAGAAAGCCCTGGTACAAGAGTCAGGCTGTCATTTCTTTATGTGTTCAAATTTTCAGAAAAGCAAATACAAAAACCAGGATTAAGAATAGAATAGGGGGCCGGCCCGGTGGCACACTGCTACAGTGCGCCGCATGGGAAGCGCAGCAGCG
>NW_007731663.1:15645-16730 GCF_000696425.1 Galeopterus variegatus
AAAAAAAAAGAAATGAATAACAGATACTCCCTCATATCACCATAGCATATGGTGATGGAAACATCAAAAGGGAGAAAAACATTAAGATTATCAAACAGTACATACATGTATTATACAAGTAGTGAAAACCTGTCAGGCCAAGAAGCCAGAGAACATACCCTTGAGAGGATAAAAATGAAACCTCAAAAATGTAAGCCAGTTTGGTTAGGCCACACCAGCCAGTGAGTACATGGGGTCACAATGATGTGAATTAAATACCTTAAGCTCTAAGCCCCCAGATGCTGTTACAGGCACTCAATCCTTTACAAGGCCCTCCACAAATATTTCCGAGTGCACCAATCCTGACTCTTCCAAGCATCACAGCTTGGCAAACCCTTGTCAAGTGAGACCCATCTCTCCCCTGTGAGAAAGGGTGGGGGCTTCCCAGAGCTAAACTGCTTGTACTCTGAAAGCAGAACATTAAAACAGCTAAGGGAGGCATCTCAAGTTTATACACCACATTTTTCAGTTTTCACACATACATACACACACCACACCCTGCGTACCATTTCTTAAGAGGCCCCACTGCCTGAGTTATCATGCCAATTTTTATTTACTGATGGGGTGTTGTATTCCCTGTGCCCTCCCACCCCCCACCACACACTTTTCCCCTCATGACTGGCCTCCTAGGCCCCCAGATAGGACCACACTGTTGAAGTGCTTTTGTGGCAATTCAGTGCCAATTTATTACTCTCTGCCAGATGCCAACTGTATCCAAATCGCAGTTCTATCCCAGCTGAAATCCCAATCACAAAATAAACTTGTCTAGTGACTTGAATAAAGTTGATTGCTAATATTAAATTTACTCTGGAATATCATCAACAGAAATATCCCTTCTCTGTTGAGTGTTTATACTAAACCACAAATGATGGTACCTAATGCAAAGGCAAAGATGATATGACAGGTCAGTAAAGTCACCAACAAGCCAAGAAACCCCAAAAAGTAAAAGAAATACATAAGATTTGTTGGGGAAAGGGTCGGGAGAGAATATAAGCAATGGAATTTGGAAGAGAAGGACGACCAAGGTAAGTTAAAAGGTCACAAAA
>NW_007731663.1:17418-19726 GCF_000696425.1 Galeopterus variegatus
CCAAGAAACCCCAAAAAGTAAAAGAAATACATAAGATTTGTTGGGGAAAGGGTCGGGAGAGAATATAAGCAATGGAATTTGGAAGAGAAGGACGACCAAGGTAAGTTAAAAGGTCACAAAACAAGTAATGCCTTTTGTGTATTTTTTTTTTCCTTTTTGTCTTTTTTACTGACCGGCAACAGGATCACAACCCTTGGTGTCGCACCCGCACCGGGGACCGGCAACGGGATCGCAACCCTTGGTGTTGCACCCGCACAGCGCTCAACCAGTGAGCGGGAACCGGTCTCCACATGGGATCTGAACCCTAGCCGGGAGCGCCACCACGCTCCCAAGCGGCGCACTCTCCAGTGCGCCACCGGGCCAGCCCCCTTTTGTGTATTTTACTTTAGTTAAGGAAAGAGAAACATATTAGGGGTTCATTTGATCTGATAAATTAGAGTATAATAACAGCTATGATTTATTAAGCAACACACTCTGCTAAGTGCTTTACATATACTATCTCTTCTACTCTTTACAAAAACCTTGTGAAAGAGAGATTAACTTTGTTTTATAAATGAGCACCTGAAACATAGACAAGTTACATAACTTGCTCAAGGTCACACAGTTCATAAATGGCAGAGCCAGGATTTGAATCCAGTTCTAAGAATCATGATGCTATCACAGTATAATGCCAATACACTAAAGCAGATGGCTTAAATGCATATTTTCTAAGTATGTTTTTAACAAGATACATCCATACGTGCTACCATGAAATAATCTAAGATACACTGTTAAGTGAAAAAAGACAAGTGTGCAGAGGGCAGCCTCCAAATAGTGTGCTACCATTTGTATAAAGTCAAAGGGTTCGGAGGAAAGATATATGGTTTCACATGCATAAAATGTCACTGAAAGAAAACTCATGAAACTTGGATAGCCTCAAGTGGAGGAAACTAGGAGATTGAGGATGGGGAAAGTAGGGACTTTCACTACTACACTTTGGTATGGTATAAATTTAACCTACTCATGTTATTTTTCATAAGAAAAAAATGCTACATAATGAATAAAACAACATAACCACAAAAGCGAAAATGAAAGGATTCAAGGCTAAAGAACAAAGGCATACCTATTTTGATCAAGCATCCTCTTTACATGTTTTCACCTAATGTGCCTATTAACACTGCTCATATCCTAAACATGAACCAAACATGCTGCCATGCACAAAATGGAAAAAATAGTTCCTATGAACACAGGAGAAGAAACTGCAGGTAGGAAACCTTAATGGAGCTAGGGACAGGGAAAAGGCCCTCAAATATAGCCAACAAAAAGTGGAATGGTCAGAAGAACGCCCACTCATGGCAGGCCCCAGGGGAACACAGCTACAGAACAAAGCCAAGCAATAGAAAGAGAAGATTAAGGTGAAGGCACAGACCCATCTAGAGGAAGCAAGGTTAGGAAAAGAAATGCTCACTCCCCAATTAGTCTGGAAAGCAGAAAGAAGAAAACAAATCAACACACAAGAAGACCAATTTCATTTGTTGTAATTAAATGAATAATATACTCATTAAGAATCAATATGGGNACACTGAGGGTTGCGATCCGTTGCCGGACACGGAAAAAGACAAAAAAAAAAAAAAGAATCAATATATGCGTATGTTCCTTTGCTTGCCTTAAAAACTTTACTTCTAGAATTACTATAATTTTTATATTTGTAATATGATTCAAAAGTGTTGGTAATGCTTATTAAGGACCCACCCCACCCCCATTTTAAAAGGTTTGAATACTGTTTGTGCAAAGAAAAGCAACTCTGGGTAGGTTAAGCAAAAAAGAGGGATACACTGGAAAACAGACTTTAAGAAAAACTGAATGTCCAAACCCCAGGAAAAGCAAGAAGCAGAACAGCATCAGGCTACAGGGATTTGTAGAGCTCCATAAAAATGAGTCAAGGGATGACAGGGCAGAGAAATGGCCAATGGTACCCCTGCTGTGTACCAGGGAAGTCTCAGAAAATGGAACATTTTTGTGAGCCAGGAGCCACCCAAGTGTTTGCCTGCTTACTATTCTATATCATTCATACATAATACTATCCTAATTTACATATATACACCTAAATTTAAGTTTTAAATATTAAATGTATACATAATATACTTAAATTTAAGTTCGCTCCTAATTTCCATTTACAACCACATGCTTCCAATTATTTTGTGCATACTACCATAAAAAAACTTGAATGTAGGGCCGGCCCGGTGGCGCACTGCTACAGCGCGCTGCTTGGGAGCGCGGCGGCACTCCTGCCGAGGGTTGGGATCCCACATACAGACCGGTTCCCGCT
>NW_007731663.1:20249-23716 GCF_000696425.1 Galeopterus variegatus
CACTGAGGGTTGCGATCCGTTGCCGGACACGGAAAAAGACAAAAAGGAAAAAAAAAAACTTGAATGTACTGAATTGATTTCATATAATAGTTGTTATTGGGAGAATTTGACACTAGAATCATAAAGATTAAATAGCACTAACCAGAAATCGATGGTACAAATGTGTTTATCAATCCATCTTTCAAAATTTTTTGTTCTTACGATAAGCCTGTAACTTAAAATACTGCACATCTTTTTCAAAGAGATGAATAAGGCCCAAAACAATAATTTAAGTTCCCTCAAATAGGAAAAAAAGAATCCTATGTTCCCCATTTATGCATTCTCAGCCTGAAACACTAAACTACTTTAATACCATATTCCTCCTAAAATCCACTAATCCACATTATAATTATTTAATTGCTTTCATAAATTAAAAAGAAGTTTTAAGTGCTTATCATTTGAGACTTAGAACATTCAGAAAAAATGTTTTAAAAATCCCCCATAACAGAGATAAAACACTTTAAGCAGGATGGTCTATTCCTTCAACATACTGCATCATGATAAAATTAAGAAATTTCTTATGTTTTTTTTTTACTTATTACATCCCCATTATTTTTTAAATCTTTATGCTTTTCTATAAGATTTTAGATTTCTTATTTCAAAAGCAATTTAAACTCATTACAGAAAATAGAGAAAAGTTTTAAAAAACACCCATAATTCTACTCACTAAGAGACAGCTGCTATCAGTATCTTGGTGTTTTCTACTTGCATATATATGAATGACCCTGTGTCAGAGAAAGCCTATATTTCGCATGATATAGGTTCATGTCACATACAGAGGGCAGCACAGCCTCAGGACTAAAAACAGGGCTCTGGAGACAGCCAGTGCGGCAGCCAAAGCCCAGTTCCCACCACTTATCAGGTGGGTGACCTTAACTTCTCTGTACCTCAATTCTTTCATCTATAAAATAGGGCAGTAAAAGATATGACACTGCATAGAAAGACCTTAGCACAGTACCCAGTGCATGAAAAGGACTCAAAAACTATGACACTGTACAAAGTATTCTGTAACCTCATTTTTCACCTAATATATTCTGAAAGGCATTCCATGTCAATTAGAGCCACTTCTACGATATCCTTTTTAACAACAACATAGTACAGGAGTCTTCTCATGTGCTACATCAGCCACTATCACAGAAGCCAGAAAAATTCAGATCATCATTTCGGTCAGGGTCACCTGCTGTTGACTAATACATATAGGAACAGAGGATTCCAGCCAACCCAGCTGGTTCCCTAAAATAAGAGTAGAGAAGTCAGAGCAAGTTAGGACTCCCAATGTTCCTCACTGGCTAATCTGGCACAACTCACAGGCCAAATGAGGTTTGGCATTTTTTTAAAACAAGTTTTTGTTGCCAACAGCATCTATAATGAAATTTCAGCTCATATTCACCCAAGAAAGAGTACCTTTCAAAGCAAAGAGAGTTTTAAAAAACCAAATCCCTCTTAAGTTGTATCTGCAGCTAAAAAAAAAAAAAATGCTAAATTATAATTTTTAGATTGCTGTGAAGTGTCCATCTTGATTCCACAAAGAACAGCAAAGTTAGAGGTGCAGATGACCTTTGTCTTTCCAACTATAACACTCCATGATACTAGATTTATGTAATTTTCAAAGTTCAGGAGTTGTTGGTGAGAAACAAACAGCCAATTATATAAAGTTGCCACAAAATGCAAATGACTACATTCTCACCTATCATTAACTCTCACCCATTGAGCTTCTTCATCTTAACCATGTTCCCTCCATGTGAATGCTTTCCTTCAATCGTTGCGAAAGGTACTTTATCTTTGTGCATTTAATCTACCTCTCTGATAGCCAAGATCTAAGTCCTACGTTTCCACAGCTATGACAATAAGACCCCAATTCAGAATATATAGGAGGTCTTGACTAAATATGAATGTCCTGATGGTTGGTCCTTCTACCTGTTTGGCAAGAATCTTACTATCTAGGTGTTGAGTTCCTCAATCCTGTTGCTCAGTCTCTTTCTACCTAAATCCTTCATCTTTGTGTTCTCAAATGCTAATCTGAATCCTCAGACTCATGGCCTGCCGAGTTGTAACCCTGCTAAAGTCCTGTTTAAGCCGATCCCCCAGATTCTGAACCCTCTATATGATTTAAAAGGCCTTCCAGGGTCAATTGCACTGTACTCTATTTTTCAGTGTGTCTATGCCCTAGTAAACTATAAGCTCCATGAAGGAAGGAATTGTGTTTTATTTATCATTGCATCTTTATTGTCTTATACAGCACCTTACTCACTGAAGCACTGAATAACTGAATTAACTCTGTTGCTCACACTTTTAAATTTTAGTTGACAAATAAAAATTATGTATATTTACCATGTACATGTTTTGAAATATGTATACATTGTGGAATAGCTAAATCGAGCTAATTAACATATGCATTACTTCATATACTTTAAGATCTACTCTCAGCAATTTTCAAGAATAACATACATTGTTATTAACTATAGTCACCATGTTATACAGTAGATCTCTTGAATTTATTCCTAACTGAAATTTTATATCCTTTGATCAACACCTCCCCCCCTCACATTAGCTAATCTGTACACACTACAATATTAGTAGTGGTAACTGCTAATACTCACTTTTCTCAAACCACAAGGCAAATATACAGAGTAAATTCAGGGACACATTGCTACACTACTTCTTGTCACTTAGCACTTTGCTATTTACATTTTTCTCCTTCCTTCCGATTTCCACTTTTCTTCTTGAAATACATCTTTTAGTGGTTACCTAGCAAAAGTCTACGAATGATCAACTTTGTCTTTATTTCACTATTACTCTTGAACATTACTTTATATGGATATAGAATTCTAGGTTGTTGGTGGTTTTCCAGCTCAGCACTTCAAAGACACTCATATTACTCAGTCATCTTCTGTTATGAATAAAATGCCTGCCAGTCTACATATCTGCTTTCCTCGGATTACTTTTGTCCTGTTTTCTAGTATTTCACCTACAATGTGTCTAGGTATAAATTGATTTTTATTTATCCTGCTTGGGGTTCACTGTGCTTCTTCAAGATAAGAACTTAGGCCTTGCATTGATTATAAAAATTTCTCAGCCACTTTTATTTTCTATAGTGCCTCTTCCACTCTATTTCTTCTTTCTGGAAGCTCACTGAAGGTAATATTGGACTTTCTCAGTCCAAAGTAAATGAATCTTAACCACTCATATTTTCCATCTCTATTCATACTGTATTCCAAGCAATTTCTTCAGATCTCTTTTTTTAAAAAATCAGTAATTTTCAATTATATCTGTTAGGCTGATTAACCTGTCCATTGAGGTTACTTTCTTAAATTTAATGACTAATTTTTTTTGAAGTTCTATTTGATTCTCTTCCTAATCTGTGATATTCTTTCATTATGGTCTTACTCCTTTTATCTCTAATAAACCAGTAATCTCTTTCACGTGTC
>NW_007731663.1:24248-27708 GCF_000696425.1 Galeopterus variegatus
TTCAGAGTTTTATGCCAGAGGACCTCGAATCCACCTTCAACTTTATGCAGACCTAAAGCCATATATCCTTCACCCCCTTTATGAGACCCTCAGGACTCATAGGGCCTGTATCCAGATCTGAAACTACCACAGGCCTTGAGCTCATGATTACTGCCCTAGTTTTGAATTTTCTTTGTATTTCTGACTCCTAGGGATTTCCCGGTGTTTCAATCTCAGGAATGCTTTTGTTTGTTCTTGTTATATTTTGTTCACAGTATCTATATGTTTACAGCAGGGTGGAGATGGAAGTCCTCTATATCAGCTCTTGTGGCAATGTTGCTAGAAGCCTCCAGTAGTCACAAAATATGAAACTGTGACATGATCACTTCTGAGAATTGTGATAATTATTTTGCCAGGTGACAGCCTACATTTTTCTTTCCAGTCTCAAAAACAGGTTTCAAATTTGGAAAAAATAAATATTCCCAAGGCATTTTAAGATCATTTTGTCATGGCATCTCAAATGCCTTCATAGTTCTCTTTCCTTGCTTGAGAATTAAAACAGTACAAGAACACACCTGCTGACTCCATTTTCTCTCTACCCATTTATTCCATTATCAACTTCAAGGTACTTTATACTCCCAAAACTCCAGTGAAATTATAGTCAAGAAGATCACCATTTCCCACCTAGTCAACAAATCCTATGACCTTTTCTTGGTCTTCATCTCATTTACCTCTTTACAGTAATACTGACCATTCCAATTTTTTCATCCCAATACTATCCAGTTCAAATATTTATTACTATTCCTATATTATCACAACCATTCTCTAATTCATTCCCATCACTCCACTCTCTCCCTCTTGGCAATTTATCCAGTAAATCTCAGCCAGATTATTATTATAATATCACTCTAGTCATATCAACTGTTCCCACTCCCTACTCTATACTACAGTGGCTCATTAGACATTAATACTACGGGAAAAGAAAAGATGAATAAGGCATGTTCCTATCCACAAAAGTGTAAATAACAATACCACCTAATAATACCATCTAATACCATTAGATGCATGCTATGTACTTGGTAAGGTGATAAACACCCTACCTGTGATCATATCAATCAATCCTCACAGCTATATGAAGTAGGTATAATTATAATACAACTTTTCAGGGATGAGAAGAATAAGGCTTAACGGTGATAAAGCAGCCAACCCAAGGAAGCAGAGCTAGCAAGTGGCTGAGTCAGTTCTATATTATGCCAACCCCACCTATTAACATGCTACACTGTCTCCTCAAATACTTATACCAAAAGCCTAGACCCCTCCTCTGACTGCAAAATTCATCTATCCAAACACCTTCTTAACAGCTGTGCCTGGATGCATCAGTAGCTATGTCTGGATGCCTCAAAGATACCTCTCACTATACATTCAAAACCAAAATCATGATCATGCATGCCAGAGATGGTCCAACCTCTGTGAATGATTGCATTAACCAATTAGTCATGCAAACCAAAAAAAACTGGTGTCCATTTCTGTTGCTTATAACAAAATACATAGAACTGGGTGATTTATAAGAAAATGAAAGTTACTGTTTACAGTTTCTGAGCTAGGAAGTCCAAAGTCCATCTGGTGGCGACAGCGACCCAGAGGTGTCACAACCGCAAGATGGTAGAAGCAGAGAGACAGACTCTACTCATTTTTTAAAGCCCTCAGACCACACCATTTTTAATCCATTCACTACCACATGATCCTACAATTCAATCACCTCTTCAAGCCTCCACCTTTCAATCACCATAATAGGATTTCCCACCCTCTTAACAGTCACAGTGGGGGCTAAGTTTCTCATACATAAACCTTGGGGGACAATTCAAGCTTCAATGAGTTTGGGGGGACACAATTCAATCCACTACAGTCAAGAATGATTCCAACAGAGAAACAGAAGCAAACTTAGAGATAATGACATAGAGCAGTGCCTGAGAGGTTTTGAGCACTTGGCTCTAGTTATCCCTGAGGTGGAGCTAAATCCTAAACTTGCCAAGTTTCAAGGTATTCTAGTTAAACTGTGATACCCCAGGATCCCACCAATAAAATCCTTTATTTCTTAAGTAGTTCAGACTAAGCTTCTAGCTTGCAACCAGGAGTCTCAGCTAAGAAAAAGGCTTAGCTCTTAGAAGAGCCAAGATAATACACTCAGAAAATGGGGATATGCCTACAAGGGAGAAATAAAATTTTATATAAAGTAAAAATACCTTTGGCCAGCAAATATATAAATATGCTCAATTGTTGTGAATTCATGTATCTCTTCCTCTTAAAGATGTTACATAAATGCTTTAGGATAAGAGTCATGCTTTCTTTTAATGTTCTGCAAATTATCACAGCTTGCTTTAAGAACTGAATAAATACTGGATGAAAAAATAAGTAAAAGTACGATTATAAAATATAAATCATAAAGTTGCATCCTTGGAAATTCACTACCTTTGGAAACAGTTTATACATGTACTCATGTAAATAAAATCTCTTTTTCTAGTGATACTATACCACTATTCCATTTCCTGGTTGTGATCTTGCATTGTCAGGTACTGTAAACTTACCTTGCTCTTAAACCAAAAATTTTATATTACATGAGGATACTGAAAAGCAGTGTACCATGAAAGAAAAAAAAATTACCTGTAGAAACTATACATAATGTCCTATATAAACACTTTTTCTGTTGCCATCTGGTGGTTCATGTATAAAATCAATGTTGACATCCATTACATAGAAAGGCTTGGTCACACAGAATCAAAATCTTTCATTCTTTTTGCATCACACCTAACACCTAGGGAGAAGTCAAGATAGAACTGACCTTCACTTTGAAAACACATATTCAGTCATGAGAAAACCACAAACGCACACGAAATAAATTAGGGACTGCACTAAAAAGAAGAACCCACAGACACTACCACCTCTGGAGATGTATTAGTCTGTTTCCGTTGCTTCTAACAAAATACACAGCACTGGGTAATTTGTAACAAAACAAAATTTATTGTTCACAGTTTCAGAGGCTGGGAAGTCCAAAGTCCAGGGAAAACATCTGGTGAGGGTCTTCCTTGGTGGTGGCTTCAGCAACACATGGTATCACATTGCAAGATGGTAGAAGCAGAGAGAGACCGTGTGCTTTCCTGTTAAAGCCTTCAGAACCATTATTAATTCTTTCACTAAGGCATGGTCCTACAATCTAATCAACCTCTTCAAGGCCTCAACTTTCGATTACTATAACAGGATTTTCACCCTCAACAGTTACAGTGGGGGCCAGGTCTCCTATACCTGGAATTTTGGGGGACACAATTTAAGCTTCAAAGAGTTGGGGGGGGACATACAATCCAAAGCACCCCTCATCCAAGTATGACAGAGGTGATCATCTAGATATAACCTAAGTAGGTATAAAGGTCATACCTCCTTGCTACAAAATTCCTTACTCTGTATCTGAAATATATTCCTAACTAGC
>NW_007731663.1:28641-48525 GCF_000696425.1 Galeopterus variegatus
AGGTCATACCTCCTTGCTACAAAATTCCTTACTCTGTATCTGAAATATATTCCTAACTAGCCTGCCTGGGTTGCTAAAATTCCAGCCACCAATTATTCTTAAGACAACTACAGGACCTGTCCATGTATCCATGTTCCTCCCTGAGTCACCATAGTCATTCTTTGGTTACTTTCCTATATTTTTTCCTTGGAAATTCACCTTTGTAAAATCAAGTTTACACATTTGAGAGGTTCCAAACCTCTACAGTAAAAAATGAGGTCTAGAACACAGAGGAGAGTTCTGAAAGGGATAAAAGGCAACAAAACATTTCACCAAAGGTTAATTTTGTCTACTTAATAATATGACCCCCAGGGTCTACCACATTCTCCAAAGGCTGATCTTGTCAACTTAAATCTTTAAAAAACACAGCAAAGCCAAAAAACACTTCAGAAACTATGGTGTTAGTCCATGTTCAGAGAGCTAATCTCCAAAGATCAGTAAATTAATAGATTTTCTTGGCTGACATATCTGTTGTCAAGAAACTGGACTATTTCATTGATAGCTGTTATCTTCAGTAGACATTGTCTATATATATCAACAGAATGCCAGCTAAGCCTGTTAAAGTGAAAAACCCTTGTGTTCATTTTAAGAACCTTTTGATTTACTAAAAGTTTCTAACGAAGACAAACTAATAAAACATTAGGTTAAGCACAGAAACATCACACACCATCTACTAATTTCTTTAATTACTGATAGTCACCATCCAGTAAATACAAACATTCTCATATCCATCACTATTCCATATCTTTAAATTTGTCACTGCATTAATTACCTCCAAGAGATCTCAATTACTCTTGCCCTTTCTTCTTCCTGCCATTTAGATAAATAAGAATCTCACATTTTAAGGAAAATTTCTAACTTCAGGCTTATACTGATAAATTATGGAACTAATTTGTGTTACAGAACCTAAAATCCTGAGTATGAACCATTATCAGGCTAGAGGAAATACAGCATGTGTTAGACAGCAGCACCTAAGGAAAAATATTTTACCACATCTTAGTTGCCTTCAACATTGTAAATATCCTGGCAAAAGTAAAATCAGAATTTGGTTCTAAGAGCTAGGACATAAGGAGTTATAGAATCCCCAGATAGGAGGCACACTTAGATACAGAAGACAGAGAATCAGAGCAGAATGATTTTGAACCTAGTAGACTAACTTCCTCCTTTTATAGGTAAGAAAATAGACTCAGAGAGGCTAACAGACTTGCTCATATTGCGAGGTAGTTGCAGAATGAAATAAAAGCCAGGTCTACTGATACTTAACCCAATGCCTTTTCCATATGCCACATATGTGTTTCTAGGAAAGCTTTACAAAAAATATTCTCATTCCCACAATACCCACAGGATATTGGGGCCAGGCTGATGAAATGAATCTCTGGCTTTAGAGTCGCCTGTCAGGAGGCCAGACCACAAAAATACTAGAATAGCAAATGCTTCAATAAGGGTTTCCTAACACAACGCTCCCATAAAATTTTTTATTTTCGTATTTGTATATAGTAAAAACAGTGTTAACATAATGAAGCTATAAGGCTAATAATAAATTTCTCCAAAACAGGTCTCAGGTATAGGATCAGTAACTGGCAGGTAGATATCAAACAATGAAAGACATCTGCATTTCAGGAATTCATTGAAAAATTAATTGTAACTTCTATGTGATACCATACGATGGCAGGAGGTGGCATATTTGTAGTCCCAACGGACAAAATATATTATCCATCAGCATTACGGGTACAAATGTTTATGCCCTTTTTATTAAAAAAGATGTACAAATTTAGGTGGAAATTTAATAAAATGCCTTGTTGAAGTCAAATTAATTAAAGAAACTATACAAATTAAAATACTCAGTTAAATTAGAAATGTATCATTGCTTTCTTGTGTGTAAAGTTCACCTTTGTAAAATCAAGCTTACAGATTTGAGGTTCCAAACCTCTAAAGTTTATAATAAACTGTACATCAACAAATAAAGCTTACATCTACACCCTTACTCTTTTTTAAATAATTCTTTAACTCTATATTACACTGATTTTCATTTTCCGCCCTCAGCTTTACTCAAATTTCATGCATTTCGACCTAAAAGGTCCACTCTCACAACTACCACTTTCTTTACTTTGTAGAGAAATTTAAGCCATCACCTAGTCAATCAAAATCCATCTTGTGTTTTCCTCCTCTTCTCTGTGTCATTTCTCTAGTTTTAGTCAGCTGACATTATTGGTCTCTGATCTCTGGGACACCTTGAGAAAGGCCAAAAGGCAGGCAGAAAGATACTGCATACCACAAACCTGACCTTAAACATCAACTCCCATGTCTCACAACAAAAACAATATAAGGTCTCTTAGGATAGAAATAACAAAGGGAATTAGGTAGAATTTAACTACAAAGTCTTATTTAATATCACTTAATCATTCACTTAACTTGCAGCCTTCCACTCTGTTTTACCCCAATATTTGAGGGCACAGGATCCCAGTACATAGCTGAACTTTGGTGAGATATAATGCATGCTAAAACAAACTAATAAATCAAAGATCTGCACCTTCAAACCCCACCTCCCCCAAAACTTGACACCCCCCACCCCACTGCGACAGTGTTAAGAGGGTGAAAAATCCTATTATTTTAAATGAAAAGTGGGGCCTGGAAGAGGTGATTGGATTGTAGGATCATGCTGTAGTGAATGGATTATTAATGGTGGTCAGGAGTGTGGTTCTAAGGGCTTTAAAAGAACACATGAGAGGTTAGTCTCTCTGCTCCACCATTTCACAATGGGATACCATGTTGTCACTAAAGTGACCAAAGAAAGCCTTCACCAGATGCGTTCCCTGGACTTGGGACTTTCAGCCTCGGAAACTATAAGCAAATAATTTCATTTTCTTACAAATTATCCAGTTCTGTGTATTTTGTTATAAGCAACAGAAATGGACTAAGACACCACCTCTTTATTTCATTTAAAGGACTTAAACTTATGTACTTGAGCAGATAAAAAGATTTTCCAAATGTTCCTCAAAGAAATGGTTGATTCACTTCTAGTGGTCAATTCTGGGGTGGCTGAATCTCTGCCAGACTGCCACAACCCTCTCAGCTGAAATTCAAGTTATATTGTTAAAAAAAAAAAAAAGAAAAAAGAAAAAGTGAGGTGGGGGAAAAAATACCAAAATGGCAGTCATTTTATCAGGGGTGAGTCATTTTATCAGGAGGTTATGCTAAATAAGATAACCTGAAACTTGAGGTCAGGTAACTCAGTGCAGTATTTAGAAAACAGCCACCATCTTCTCTTTAGCATGAATCAGACTGCTCCCCATTTTCCCCCTCCCCTTATAAAGGCAAAGCTACATGAGAGATACTCCATCCCAGTTGTTATGAACTCATATTACATTCATAGACTCTGGATCAAGCTTTCATTCTGGCTCCCCCACTACTAGTTCTGGGGCCTTAAGCAAATCAGTTAACATCTCATTGCCTCAGTTTCCTCACAGGTAAAATGAGAACAAAAATGCTACCTACCTCTCGGGAGAAGTTGTGAAGAGTAAATGAGCACTTAATGCTTGGCATATAAAGTCTCAATAAAGGATAGCTACAAGTGGCTGCATGAAGATGCACAGAGGGTGATAGTTGCTTATTACTGGATTTACAAGACAGTTGCCAACCAACTTGGCATATAAAGTCTCAATAAAGGATAGCTACAAGTGGCTGCACGAAGATGCACAGAGGGTGATAGTTGCTTATTACTGGATTTACAAGACAGTTGCCAACCAACTTGCTAAATATGCAGTGGTCTAATTAAATTTAATTCAGTTAAGTATCTGAATACTTACTAGGTGTGAGACTCTGTTAAGACTCTCTAGTGAAGCAAGGTAGTGCAGAACTCAAGCTCAAGTTGAAAAAATTACAAAGTTCTGTGGAGAAGTGGGTCTAATGGTAAGAGGAAGAGGGGAAACAAAGCATTTCTGGATTGAGGGAAATCAATATGTACCTAAAAGGAAGAGAGATCTGTAGTGAACTCAATTAATACCAATTTGTAGTTTCTCCAGCAAACAAGTGGTAGAAAAGTCCCATTACTAAACCTTACCCAAAGCTGGGAATTGGCCTGAGAAAAGTGGTCCAGACCAGGAAATCAGGATAAGGGTGACAAAGAATTAGGTGAGATTATGGAATTAGCCAACACAAGGATAGAAATGTAACACGAAGATACAAGAATCACTTGTGGAGTTTTTAAATACACACTTCTAAGAACCAGCAGGTCTCAGGTAGAGCCCCGATGACTCTATTTTTAAAATTTCACTGGTGATTTTTTTTTTCCCCCTTTTTGTCTTTTTTACTGACCGGTAATGGGATCGCAACCCTCGGTGTCGCGCCCGTACCGGGGACTGGCAACGGGAACGCAACCCTCGGTGTTGCGCCCGCACCACGCTCAGAGTGAGTGGGAACTGGTCTCCACATGGGATCCGAACCCTGGGCGGGAGCGCCACCACGCTCCCAAGCGGCGCACTCTCCAGTGCGCCACCGGGCAGGCCCTTCACTGGTGATTTTGATGCACACCCCAGACTAGAACAAAGGAGGAGCTCAACAGTTTCAGTAGGAACAAACAGAACGCATGACTAAAAACCTGATTAGCTCAGGGAGAAATCCCAAAGTTTGAGATCGTAAACCCAGAACAGGCATAAGTGAAGACTGATTCAAAGTCCATAAAAGTCACTGGAATTTGGAGGTTGGGGGTTGGGAGAGGACTACAGGCCCAGGACAGTTAAAAGGAAAATCAAGTCACGTGATCTCATTTAAAAGGGTTACAGCGGTGGTTCTCAAACTTAGCTGAACATTAGAATCACCTGCGGAGACTCAATATTGCAATGCCCAGGTGAAACCTCAAGTCAATTACAACAAATTCTGAGTAAGATATAGGCATCAGTATTGTTTATAGCTCCCTGGTGATTCTAACATACAACAAAGTTTGAGAAACATTAGGTTAGAGAATTTCAAGGAAATCAGCGAGTGAGTGGAATGAGGAAAAACATAGAAGTCCGTGGTTCTCAAACTCTGGTGTGTATCAGAATCACCTGGAAAACAAAAAGGAGCTGGTCCTCCATAGGTCTGCTAAATTCCCCAAGTAATTCTTTTATTTTTTTATTATTTTTTTTTTTTTGTCCTTTTAGAGACTACCGGCCGCACCGCGCTCAGCCAGTGAGCACTGTGAGCGCATAGGTCATCCCTATATAGGATCCAAACCCGCGGCGGGAGCGTGGCTGCGCTCCCAGCGCCACACTCTCCGGAGTGGGCCACGGGCTCGGCCCTCCCCAAGTAATTCTAATGCATACCAGCTTGAGAACCAGTGGTCTAAGTCCCTGTAAATAACTCAAAATGAGAGACTAAGAACTATAAACAACCCAAAGCAGTAACTGACAAGAGTATTACTGACACTCTTTGGCTGATGAGTACAAACTGAATCTATCAGATACAGTGAACATTACCGTACTCAAAAAGCCTGTTAAAGGTAAGCTAAGCAGTAAAGCTAAAGGCACACAGACTTCACACACATGATACTTGTGATACATCTTTCACCTAAGGAGTCATCCTTTCTAAACTACTCACATCTGGCTCCTTGGTGGACAGCATAAAGAAAGTATGCATTGCCACCTGCCTTTCAGAAATAGACTTGGCTTTTTAAGAATTCAGAAAAGTCACAATTACACACCAATAAGCAGAGTATGTACTCAGAAATTCTCATTACTATGTAGAGAGAAGAAACTCCAGGATACATTAAAGTTACATTTGGAAAATCTGAACCTGGCATTTCACATAACAGTCAATTATATAGCCCTATTTGTAACTTCATCTATAAATATGTAACTTTTACTGGTCAATGTTGCACTTATTTTCCCCAAGATATCATGACCTAACCTATCCACATGAGGTACCATTAGAAGAAAACATTTAAAGATAAATTAGGAATAGCTTCATCTACCTACATAGTAACAATATGGTTCTTATGATCAGGTCCAACTACTCCATTTAGAATGTTACTTTTCATCTGATAAGATTCAAGAGAATACATTCCTGTGCATATGACCAACTCATCATCCCATCAAAAATCTCTAAAGCAGCACCAGAATTTTCATTTTCAAGATACATGAGCTTTTGTCAAATGGTGACATCTCCTCTGTAATATGAATTTTCAATACGATATAAAAATGATGGATATATTACACATTTCACAGAGCACAGAGAACAGAAACCTGTCAATGAATTTAAAATTTGTGACAACCTATTTGAAATTTTACACTAACAGATCTGTACACATTAATATGCTATAAAAATGTAAAACAGATACCAATGTTTTTACTGGTGACAAGGAATTAAAAATATTCCTCCCTAACAAACTCTGGCTGCTGCCCTAGTACATTTTTTAAAAATTAATGTATTTTCATTAACATTTCAGGTGTAAAAATGCAACATTTTATATAGCCTTCAAAGTGCAAGTAATGAAAACTTGAAATGTAAAAACTTCAAAACCCACCAGATTTTTTCCCACCATTTGAATTTGTGCACAAATTTTAAAATGTATAAATGTACAGTTCTCACTACAAAGTGCAAGTCACTGTTTAAAAGAAAAAAGGAAACTTAATAAACAGCATTTCTATTTTAAAGGTCATCCCAAGTAATTTAGATTTCTTCACTTAAGCCTGGCTTCTCTGGAAATAAACAGTCCCCATTTTACAAAATGACTTAATAAATGCCTTTCTTCCTAAGTCATTAAACAAAAAGAAGCACAAATAAGTGAAATGAAGATTTTCCAAGTAATGGAGGCGTTAAATTAACCAGAAATATGGCGATTTGTTTGCATGTAGTAAAACATGAAAGGAGGCATTTAGGAAAGCCTGCGGGAGGGGGACCACAATTTAGAGAACATTACATAAGCATTAATAAAATTATAAGTTGTTAAACTATTAGATGATAGCTGAGTTCAGATCTTTAAACTGTTACTACATTTAAATCACATTTCTACACAGAAATCACCTTCACATGACACAGAACATAGCTAATTTAAGTTTAATGCTCCCATCTTTCTTCAATCTCAGAGTACCTTTACCGTGATAGTAGTATTCCCGGATATAGCTAATGAACACCAAAGTTAATTTTTCTAGAGCCGCCAAGAGCAAAACAGGTTCACTCATCTGTTTTAAAGACCTCACCAAAAAAGCATATTAAGATAGTTATTGCTGCCTCCCCCCGCCCCCCAAGACCAGCAAACTTCAGTGAAAAAGGATGCTAACTGGCAGAGGGTATCTTACACGTTTAAGAAAAAAAACTGATTTGGGGGTTAAGTTCGTTTCACAAGAGATTCCATCTCCCTTTTCAAAAGGTCATTTAGAATCAGCAGATCCTTTCTCTATCTTAGAGATCACCACTGTTTTCTAAACAGAAGCCAACAGAAAGAAAAACAAAGCAAGTGAGAAAGCTGTGGGCACGGAAAGTTTTGCTCATACAGCACCCACTTGGGGTCGGGCATCAGGACTTGGGGGATTCAGGAGACAGAGTTGGGGTTGGGGGGAGAACGGGGCACTGGAGAGAGAGGGGTGGAAAAAGCCGTTCGCAGTGACTATCACTTGATGTTTGGAAGTCTACTGTTGATGTCACCATTAACAAGACTGCGGTGCAAGGACTCAGATACAAATCAACCCATTTTTAATCAGTGCAACGGGACGGGACTTAGGCATTCTTTTAAGGAGCGGATGGATGGGTCTCAACTTCAAAGGTTTTTGTACTATTTTGCTTTAACAACAACAACAAAAGCAGCAAACAGGGTGCACGTTTAGATAGCTCAGTTTCCCCTGCTTCGACTCCTACGTTGATTAAAAGCCAGTTAGTTAACCCTTTTGGTCCCTCCAAACCTAGCGATCCGCAGTCCTGACCCGGTGACTTAGAGNAAGGCGGTGGCAAGTGGGCGCGCCCCTCGCCGCTCCCCGGGAGCCTCCCTGCTCCCACCTGCGGGCTCTGTGCTTGGGGTGGTTACGCGCCAAGTTACCGTAATTGCAAACGAGAAACACGCGCAATCGAGTTTTTCGTTCTTGGCAACAAAAAGCACCATTGGCTGCAAACGCCGCCAGAGATGTGGACACGGCTTTGTAGAGGCGTCCAAGGTCATGTTTGTCCTGGGAGACCATAGCCCTGGCCGCTACCCGCTACCCGCCGTGGGGTGGGTGGGTCTCGGGGAAAGGTCTGCCAGGGGAAGGGACTGCAGCGCGGGGTCCGGGGAACCCGCGGGGGTGGGGGTGGGATGGGATGGGCGCGGACATTCAGCAAGCTCAGCAGCATGTGGTAAGCATTAGCCGAGTTTATGAGGTGAACTAAATGCTCCGGAGGCCGGGAGGCCAGCATTTTTGTGCGAGGAGGTCTGGAAGGTGACATACAGGCTGATGCTGCTGGGAGTTGGCCGGGAGGAGCCTGGGGGCATGTGATGATGTTTGACATCATGTAAGTGGTGATGGCAAAGAGACAGGGTGTGCTCCCAGCACTGTGCTGACTCTCCAGGAAGCACTGGGTGCAGGCTTTCTGTTATTATATTTATCGCCCCAGCCAAGCAAGACCCCAGGCAGAAGAGCGAAGAGCAGAGGTCCCTGGGGCTAGGAGTTTGTGAGTGGGAGCTAGCTCCTGCTTACAAAGCACCTGTGGTGTGCTCAGTGTTAGATTAACCCAGCCTTGTCTAGTAAGTTTTAATCGTGACCATGTGAAGGAAAATGGGGAAACCGAGGCCCGAGGACAGCAGCCAAATGAAGGAGATGGATTCGAAACTAGATCTGACCACAAAGCCTGCCCTATACCTCTTTCCCACAACCGTGCTAGGCGGGGGCAAAAAAGTAAAATGCAGTCTAAAGGTGCCCTGTTCTCTGAGAAGGTAGTGAGTGCTCATAAGTGGGCACTGACTAGAATGAAGTCATGTGGATGAGACTGGGGGTGGGGTGGAGGAGGATGTCTGTATTTTCTGTTGACTGCAACCCTAAGCTTCTTCAAACTACAAGGTTATATGAGAGCCTGGGGTGGGGGAAAAAGCAATACCTACTGTGCTTAGAGGGCTTACTGTGGGCCAGTCCAGTGCAGGAGCATCGTCTCACTTCCTCACTCCACACCCCTCCATGCCACCCCCAGAGTGCTATCACTGGTACAGATGGGGAAACTGAGGCTTAAAAAGGCAAAGTGACTTGCCCAAGTTCAGGAGCTCAAATCCCATCCTCTACACCTCTAAGCACCTCTGCTTTGCTCAGTGATGGGGGGTTGGGGATGTTTGAGGGGAGCAGATTGGGGCTTTGAGGTCTTAACTTCGCTCTTTCTACTCATGAAATTTGGGCAGATTGCTGACTCTTAAGTTCCTGTAAAAAGTTTGGAATAATTCCCATTTCAGAGGGTTGTTGCAAGAAAGTGAGATAATTCACACTCAATAAATGCTAGTTTCGTTTTCCCCATAATGATGTGGCAATGCTTGCCGCAAACTACCCTAGCTATGCCCGCTAGTTGAATTTGATCCACATTTAACATTTTCCTTTCAGATAGGAGCATATGCCCATTACTTTCCATTCAAATAGAAACTTATACCCTTATACCCTTGCAGTATGGGAATGAATGTGGCTCAGGCAACATCTTCACTTAGGACACTCTAAAAATGCCCAGAGTCTCTCTTGCTGCAATCTATCTTACAGTTAACAGAAAGCTTTGTGGAAGAAATTGGAAAGCCAAGTCAGTAAATGGTAGGTTCTAAGAGATCGATGACATCACTGCTACTACAGAAGGTCTGGAGACCCTCCTGGGAAATTTTTTATTTAAATATCATCCTGGAGAAGTAAGGATCTATTATCTCCATTCTACAGTTGAAGACACCAAGCCAGGAAAGTTTAATATATGCAAAGCAACTGTGTTAAAGCCAGAATTGGAAGCCAGCTCTCCTGAGTACTATTCTAAGACTTTTTTTCCACACCAGACGATGTTGCCTTTTACAGGACCCATTAGATTACTATCTTGGGGAGTGTGTTTAGACTATAACTATTCTTTCTCAAAAAATACAGAGAAACCCCTTTATAATGCTAGGGACTCAAGATAGCCAGGACAGGGCTGGAATATTTCTGCCCAAAAGGCCAATTAACCTCAACTTAATTTTACCCAGCCCTGCAAAAAGGCCTCAAGAAGTGAGCATTTTATACTTGTACACTTGCCTTGAAAAATCTTTAGCCATATATTCTAGGCCATGAGGTGGAAGGATGTTACTGCATGAAAGCTGACTTCTTTCTCTTTTAAAAAAATGAGATGTGGCCATCTCCTTTACAGAACAAGAAGTTATGATATTCCCTGTTTACATAAAAAGAGAGGAGAGTTTTCAAAACAAATGAAAATTTAAGTGGACTTAGGACAGTCACTGAGACCACCAATGTTTTCTCTTTATTATAATTTAAAGCCTGGCCACTCCAGGTGCAGTTCATGGACCATCAGCCTCATCTGGGAGCTGGTCAGAAATGCAGAATCTCAAGCCCAGTTCTGGACCTACCAAATCATAATTACATTTTAACAAGATCTCCAGGTGATTCCTATGTAAGTTGAAGTTTGAGAATCACAAATTAATGCCTTCATGTCTCTTAAGAATTTAATAAGCGTGATGAATATCGCTCTTTTGTGTTTTCATATCTTCTTCTCTGCCTTCATTCCGTCTCTCTCCTCCTCCTTCTTATGGGCCATGAGATCAAAGGAAATCTTTTTTAAATGATAGAAATACAATTTTTTTATTTTAAAATAAAAATGTGCAACTTCCTAGAACATGAAGTGATTAAACTGTATACAAATTGGAAACCTAAAACACCTTTATGGCACCGTGGGGAAACCCACAACCTGTAGAAAGTATTAGTATCTCTCGATATAAATAGCTTTTATAAGTCAATAACAAAAATAGATGAACAAGCCCTGTAGAAAGATGAGCAAAGAACATGAACAGGCAAGTCTCAGAAAATACAAAGAGAATGTCAACGTCTGAAGAGGTATACAAAGAAATTGATCCAAAAAAATTAAAAGGGGCTTATTTTTAATATGTTAAAGAACTGATAATGGCAAGCATCAGTAAGGGTAATGCGGAAATGGGCATTCATACGTTCCTGGTGAAAGCATGAATTAAACAGCCATTCTGGAGCAAAACCTACAAACTGTAGCTAATCTTTAAATATGAATTCTCTTTGATGTAGCCATTCCACCTCACAAATACACAAAGACATATCTATAAGGTTGTCCATTGCTAATAGCAAAAAAAGTACAATATGGTATAGTCACACAATAAATTTCCATGTGACTGTTAAACGAAGTAGAGTTAGAAGTGTTGATGCAGAAATGTCCACTCTATTCAGTTAAGTGTTTTCTTATAAAATTATAGAGCAAGTATGTATAGAATAATCTCATTTATGTTTCCTTTTATCTGAAAGGATGGATGCCAAATTTGTAATAGGGTTTCCTTCAGGGGACATGGAATTATATGCTCTTTAGTACTTTTTAAATTTTCAAACGTGAATACATATAATAAAAATTAAGCTAATAAAGCTTACTTTTAAAAAGCAGATGTAGGAGAGCCTATTAAGTCATTTCTTACCTGTGACTCATTAAGAAATATCCCCCATGGGTTTTCAGTAGTTCTGAGAAAAATAATCCCCAATCCTATTAGAGGCCAAGTTACAACATGAGCTTGTCCACACAGGGATGTTGTTCCCTTCCATGTGCAAACTGAGGCCCCCAGTCCACATCCCAGGGATTCTTTATGCCTGGTTCCTGCAGTCTTCTGATGAGAACTCTACCTTCTAGATGCCTCCTGCTCACTCTCAGAGCCCTGCCAACTTCTGATCCCAGCCTCAGCCTCACCTTTGTTCTGTTGCCTGGCAACCCATTAATGAGCAAGGTGCAGCTCCAGGTGCTGTCTTTGAGCCCTAAAAGGGTGTGTGCTTTGGTTACCTTAGAGTCCCATTAGTTTCCTGAAAACATTTTCAGAAGCTAAAATTTCATGAAAGCTATGAAGAAGAGAAGCACCAGAAATTTACCAAGCCTCCAAACATTTCTACCAGATTTCCTTAAAAATAACTGTCCCTCGCCTTTTTGGTCCCTAACCAGCATCATCAGCACCACCTGGGAATCACCCCAAACTAATGAATCAGAAATTCAGGGGGTAAAGTCCAGCCACGTGTTTCTGAGGCACACTCAAGTTTGATGATTATTGGTGGAAAGTAATTCCTTCCATTCATACTTTTCAGCAAGTATTTATCAAAGGCCTGATTTGTGCCAGCCCCAGTGCTAAGCAAGAGAGAAATAAACAATTACAGTAATTGTATGATAAGCCAAAGCACTTAAGGGAACATCTGAGAAGGAATCTAACAGCCTTGGGGAATCAGAAAAAGTTTTCTAGGGGAGGTAATGTCTAAACTGAGACCTGCAGGATAAATAAGAGTAGAATCAACAACCAGAAGAACAAAGAGTGGTCCAGGCAGAGGAACACTACATGCAAAAGGCCAGAGTTTGAGTCTTAACATGAGAGAACAATGGAGAACTGTGAAAGGTTTTTAGTAGGGAAATTACATAATCAGAAACATTTTTAGAAAAATCATTCAGGCCAATGACTGGGTTGGAGTTGGGCAAGATTGGAAGCCAGGAGACCTGCTACGAGACCATTGCAGCAATTTAAATAGGAAATAACTGTGGCAGTTGGGATGGGAGAGAAGTGGCAGTTTAAGGAGGTATTTAGGAGGTAGGATACGTAGCTAAGAAAGGGAGATGTTGAGGATAACATCCTGTTCTCTGGCTTGGGGAGGTGAGGACATGGCCATTTCATTTCTGAAAGGGAGGAAACACAGGTAGAGGGACAGAACTGAAGAAATGGGGGTGGGGAAGACAGTGCAGGATTCGACTTTGAATCTGCTCAAGCTGAAAAAGAAGGGGTAGAGGAAAATGATTTCAAGGACTCTGCAACAGCAAAGGCAGCAGTGTCAAGAAGTTAAGGATGGAAAAGTGACCTCTAGATTTTGTGACAAGGATGTCCTCGCAGCCCCTGTGATAGCTGTCTTAGTGGGAGCCTTAGCCAGCCGCAGGTACTAGAGGCTTGATTGAGAGGTGGAGATGACATTTTCAAGAGGTTTAGTGTGAAGGTAAGGCAGAAGGTGGCAGAAGGGTGTGGGCTTAAGGGAAGTTTGTTTTCTATAGAAAGGGAGACCCGGGAGGAGGGGTTGATAATCAACAGATTGTGAGCCTCAAGACCTCTGGGGATGTCTTGTGAAGTGGAGATTTGGCCTTAGGCAAGGGAAGACTAGCTAGTCCACTATAAAGGGAGGACAGGAAAGAGGGCACAGTCAATTGGAAGAGTTATCAGGGAAAATGGAGGGAGACCCAGGTGACATTTTCTTTCTCTCTCTCAAATAGGTGGGTTACCTGTTGAATGTGAGGGGAAGAGGGAATTTGGCAGCCTTTGTGGGTAGAGCAGAAAGTAGAAGGTTTGAGATATTTACTCTGGAGAAAGGGAAAGACTTCAGCAACAGATTCAATAGACATCTTGCCACCTGATTTTCTCATAAGCATTTTAATCCTCACAACAGTCCCTGTGTGATAGGAAGTACATTTTCCCATTTCACTGAGGCTTGGATCATTTAAATCATTTGCCCTGGGCCACCCAGCCAGTGAGGGGCAGAGCAAGGATTTGAATCTATGTCTGCCAATGCTGTTCCCTGCTTTGGGGGTAGGCAAGACAAATACTGTACGAACAGCATCATGAAAACTTAGTAGAAGGGATATGAAATGAGGGGCAGAGCAAGGATTTGAATCTATGTCTGCCAATGCTGTTCCCTGCTTTGGGGGTAGACAAGACAAATACTGTACGAACAGCATCATGAAAACTTAGTAGAAGGGATCTGAATGAGCATCTTGTTTAAAAGGAAGCTTTAAGTCAAGTAAAAGAAAGCTGCCTTAAATCCTTTTGGGAACAAAGTGTGGAAGTGATGGACTCCCAGAGTTGGAAGGGAGAATCGGGACTAATCTCAACACTCATTAAGTCCAATTGTCTGCCTGAGACATTCAGCTCCTGTGGTTCATTCCTCAAGGTCACTGCATTTAGAGGAAACCCTCAATACTACTGAGGTCTCCCTTACACTGAATTGTAACCGGCCTTTCTGCCGTGTCCACTCACTGGTCCTCATTCTGTACTCCAGAGCTAACTCCAAGTGTCACTGCTACCTCCCCAATGCCCAGAACAGTCCAAGTGTCACTGTTACCTCCCCAATGCCCAGAACACCATGGGGAACACTGTAGTCAATACACATTTATGGAAAGAATAAATGGTGGACAGAGCTCTGACTGAACATTGGGAGGTCTGAGTTTTAATTCGGCTCCAACAATAACCAGCTGAAAAACTTTGAATAAGTCACAATTTGTCTTCAGGCTTCAGTCTCATCCAAAAATGTGGTATAAAACAATCATTTTACTATGCTCACAGGTTCTGGGCATCAGGAACTCAACCAAGGCGTAGCAAGGAAATGGTTGGGGACTGGAATCATCTGGAACTTCTTCACTCACATGTCTGGTGNGGACAGAGCTCTGACTGAACATTGGGAGGTCTGAGTTTTAATTCGGCTCCAACAATAACCAACTGAAAAACTTTGAATAAGTCACAATTTGTCTTTAGGCTTCAGTCTCATCCAAAAATGTGGTATAAAACAATCATTTTACTATGCTCACAGGTTCTGGGCATCAGGAACTCAACCAGGGTGTAGCAAGGAAATGGTTGGGGACTGGAATCATCTGGAACTTCTTCACTCACATGTCTGGTGCCTGATCTGGTACTACTTGCAGGCTGGGCTCAGTGGGGACTGTTAACCAGAGTCCATGTATGTGGCTTCTCCATGTGGCTTGGGCTTCCTCATGACATGACACCTGGATTGTGAGAGGGAATATCTGAGAGGGAGTTTTTGGAAGCTGCATGGCCTCTTCTGACTTGGTCTTGGAGGTCATGCAGCTTCACTTCCAGTGCACNGAAGCTGCATGGCCTCTTCTGACTTGGTCTTGGAGGTCATGCAGCTTCACTTCCAGTGCACACTATGGGTTGCAAGCAAGTCACTCACTAAGGCCAGTGTAGATTTTACCTCTTGATGTGGGGGAATGCAAGGTCATATTGCAGAAGAGCAGGCATGGTAGGAGATACTTTTGCAGCTGTTTTGGAAAATAAGTTCTGCCAGAGATACTCCCTGAGGACTTCCAGAAATACGTGGAAGGGTACTTTACAAGGGCCTGGAGTCCTGCATTAGAAGCTGGTGAGATCAAATTACAAACACAAAGCCCTCTATATAAACCCATCTTTCACTAGGTGAGGGTTATGGGCTGAATTATATCTCCCCAAAATTCATAGTTGAAGCCCTAACCACTAGTACTTCAGAATATATGTTCATATAACATATTTGAAGACAGGGCCTTTAAATAGGGGATTAAGTTAAAACGAAGTCAATAGGATGGGCCCTAATACAATATGACTGGTGTCCATAAGAAGAGATTAAGACATAGACATGCACAGAGGGACAACCATATGAAGATACAGAAGATGGACATCTTCAAGCCGAGGAGAGAGGTCTCAGAAGGAACCAGTCCTGCCCACACCTTGATCTTGGACTTCCAGGTCTGTGAGAAAATAAACATCTGTGTTTAAGCCACCCAATCTGTGGTATTTTGTTATGGCAGCACTAGCAAACTGATGCAGTGAGTAAGTAGCTACCCTTAGCCATGGAGGCACAATCCCTAAGAAATGCCATGCATTAATAATATAGGGCATGCCATTCTTGCTTAAGGGACATTTTCTTTACATGCCTGTGCTCCTTGGCATTTCAGCTTCAACTGGGACATTTATTGTGTGGTTGTTTCAATTATGACAGTTTACCTCCAATTTTCTTTCTAACCATTCATGTTTTTTGCCTTACTTATGGGCCTTAGGATCCTTGGGGAGACATTTAGGGTTTTGTGTATAGCTTTACCTGTCACGCAATTATATTCAATTAGGAAGTGAAACAGAGTTGATCTGCTCCATCATTCTGAAAAATTACTACATGAAAGAGGTGCTTGACTGCAGAGTGTCACACAGGATTATGTAGAGTAATTTGGTGATACATATATATGAACAGCCTTAAGAATTAAGTTCAAATTCTTTGGCTTAAAATGATATTCCAGTAAATATATCTTTAAAACAACTGAAAATACAAAGATCCCTGTACAAGAATGCTTATCTCTGCACTGTGGTAATAGAAAAAAAAATTAGAAGCCACCTAAATGTCTTAGAGAAGGAATTATTACACAGTATGGTTTAGCTACTTTGTGGAATACTATTAAATAATGGCCAAGATAGTGTTAAGTGGGAGAAATTGTTTATGCCATTTTTCTCTTACAAAATTTGGAATTCATGGGTATATACTGGAGAAATAGTTGGATGGATGGATCTAAAGATAGATAACCATTAAAAAGGACTGGAGGAAATACACCAAAATATTAATGATGGTCATTCCAGCAGAGAATTATAGGTGGGTTTCTTTCTTTAAAAGTTTCCATGGCTTCTCTGAATTCTGAGATGAGTACATTTCACTTATAAAAAGTAAACTATAATAAGTTAGGTTAATGTGGAGGTGGTGCCAGCAACTGTCTTCTCCCAGATGAGAGTGAACAGACTTTGTCCAACTTAAGCTGCACGATGTTTGGAATTTTTAATAATGCTGTCTCTTCCTGCCTTCTCCTTCCTTTCTCTTTCTTCTACCTTCTCCTCTTGGAGAACATTACAGCTGAGTCAGCTTCTGGCCCTGTTGGATCATTTTGGAGCTGATAGTGGCACCAGAGAACATTTGGTAGGAGGACCAAGAATCACAAAATTTTAGAGCTGGAAGGAGTTTCAAAAACCATCTAATCCAACCTAGTTATTTATCCTGATGTCAGTCTTCTCCCAGATGAGAGTGAACAGACTTTGTCCAACTTAAGCTGCACGATGTTTGGAATTTTTAATAATGCTGTCTCTTCCTGCCTTCTCCTTCCTTTCTCTTTCTTCTACCTTCTCCTCTTGGAGAACATTACAGCTGAGTCAGCTTCTGGCCCTGTTGGATCATTTTGGAGCTGATAGTGGCACCAGAGAACATTTGGTAGGAGGACCAAGAATCACAAAATTTTAGAGCTGGAAGGAGTTTCAAAAACCATCTAATCCAACCTAGTTATTTATCCTGATGTCAGCTGAAAAAGCAAGAAATGTGCAACAGAACCTCCCAGTTTACCATAATAAGCCATTATGGCTCTCTCAACCATGAAGTTGTCTGAATCATTTTTGAAGCTATTTGGATTTTCAAGCCTGTACCATTTCCATAAATCTGCTACCCACTGTGTGAAGCACAGGATGGGCAGGGGGGAAGGTAGGACATGGTTTAATACCAACACATGGGAGAAGAGCCTTGAAGCTGCTCTCTTGCTGCCCAGGGCTCTGTGGGGGTCAGCAGGACGTTGTGCTGGGCTCAGGCTATAGTTGGGTCAACATGGGGTACAGAAGCAGCGTTGCTGCCAGCAGTGGGCCAGGCTGGAGCTGGAGCAATGTGTTCAGCTCGTGGTATTGCAGCTTAAGAGGCAGGGCCACAAGCTAGACCAAGTCCCAAGTGAAACGGTTGGCAGAACAAAGGATATGTAGACTAAAACGGGGAAAACTTGAGGTGAATTTGGGCGCTGTTTTAATATCTGACTCTGTGGACAAGTTATTAGACTTCATTGCAGCACAAGTAGGCAGGCCCTGTCTGGTGGCTGTTTGCAATGCAATGTCAGGGACAACTTTCTAGCACTTGAAGCATTCACTGAATAGGCTGCTTTGTGAGGTAGTGAGCACCCTATCGGTGGGGCAGATGGAGGCCAAAGAGCCAGTTTTCAAGGGTGTGATAGAGGAAGGAAAGAAGCAGGCAGAGGGTTGAATTCAGCAATTTAAGATCCCTCTTAACTTTCTCTTCCAACTCTGAGATTCCATTTCTTCAACTTATTATGTCTTATCCACAAAACAACTTGTACACATGTTCATAGTGGTTTTATTCATAATAGACCCTAACTGGAAACAACCCAAATATCCTCAATAGGTAAATGGATAAACAGAGTGTACCATGTTTCCACAGTGAAATACTACACAGTGATGAAAAAGATCCAACTCTTGACATATGCGACAACTGGGATGAATCTCAAAAACATAATGCTGAGGGGAAAATGTACATACAAGGCTATAGAACAGGCAAATTAATCTACAGTGATAGAAAACAGGTCAGGGATTGCCCGAGGTGGGGAATGAGGCTGACTGACTTTAAAGGGGCACAAGGGAACTTTTCTGGGGTGATGGACCTAGTCCTTATCTTGATAGTAACGATGGCTATGTGGATGTACACATTTGTCGAAACTCAATGAACTATACACTCAGGATAGGTGCATTTAATTGAATGTAAGTTTTTACCAAAACAAAGCTGATTGAATATATATATATGTGTGTGTGTACCCAGAAAGATTCATACTTTGTACCCTACTTTGTACCCAGAAAGACTCAAGGCAGCTTTCATTCATTTGAAAAAGTTTTTTGAGTGTTTCTTAAACATCAAAGGTTGCCTCCTTTTTCCAGTATTCTGTGATTCGGTGACAAGGGCCCTATTCACCTTCTCTAGACTTTTCAAGGTTTTTGATGTGTTACTTGTGTCTGTTTTAGCCACCCTCTTTCCCAAATGAAGAGACCTGCCTCCCTACTGTGGCTCCTCCCACCCCAGCGTCACTGTGGTTGCCTTGGGACCTTTCCCATCTCCACGTGTCTGTCGTGGTATACACAAAGTTGCCCTGCTCTCTATTTGTGCGTTCACAGATAATTATTGAGTGCTGATTGTGTAAGATATCTCTTGCTTTTGAGGAGCTCGCAGCATGACATGAACATTAAACAGATCATTTTAACATGCTTTCCAGAGAGGTCTGAAAGTTGATGCGATTAACTCTGAGCAGCAATTGGTGGTACATGGTTGGGGAAGGTCTCCTAGAGAAGAAGGCCTTTGAGTTGGGATTTAAAGGTTCTGGGGATTCACGAGATGGCGGTACTCCCTGTGGAAGGCATGACAATTTTCAAAAGCACAGAGTTACAAAAGCGGGACAGGGAAAGCAAAGAGGAACCTGCAGTTTAGGGATGCAAGGTATGGGGAGAAAATGGCAGAAGATGAGGCATTTCAAAAGGCAGTGGGATAATGAACTATATCCTCTAATGACCTGTTGCCCTTCCTGATAAGGCCCAGCTTTCCCTTTTTGTCTTGGTTGACGTGTTTCAATAATAGTGCATAGTTCCTCCTCGGTCCTTTCCTTGGGTCACGGCTGACATCTCCAAGTTATTTTTCCCTGGATGCATTTCCAGGGCTTGCCCCAGAGAAGCACATTTACCACTTCCCTGCCCTTCATGTGCTCAGCCCTGAAGACCTCCCAACATTTGTCTCTGTTGGTCTGGCATTCCACCACCCAGGAAGGTCATGTGCTGAGTCTCTGACTTTACTGGGCACATCTTCTTCCAGATCATTTGCAAAAACATCACAAGGGACCATTTCAAGTGCTCCGCACTCACCCGGGTCCCTGCAGTTGATACTGTTCCTGCCAGAATTGCCTCTTTGTTACTGTTCTTTATTCCCTGTCTCTAAGTCATTTTCTTATCCATAAGAATAGACCTACACTATTCACACTATGCTATGCTAGGAAAAGGTTTAAAAATAGATTTTGGTGCAGAACCTTGTCAAGGGCTCTTTGAAGACCTGAAATACTATTTCCCTGTGTTTCGGTTTTTTTTTTTTTTTTTTG
>NW_007731663.1:49789-52186 GCF_000696425.1 Galeopterus variegatus
CCAAAAATTTTTTTTTTTTTTTTTTTTTTTTTTTTTTTTTTTTTGTGGGGGGGGGGGGGTGGCTGGCCAGTAGGGGATCCAAACCCTTGACCTTGGTGTTATCAGCACAACACTGTCCCAAATGAGCTAACCAGCCAGCCTCATGTGTTTCCCCTTGACCATGGATTGGTTACTCCCTAAAAGAGATTTCATCAGGCCCAATTTCCCCTACCAAAATAATAAAGCTTTTCTCCCAGAATCTTTCACTTCCTTTGGTGTTGGATGATCATCCTATTTATTCATGAGTAACTCATCTTGCCCAGAGCAGAAGTGACATTCACTTGGCTGTTCCTGGGGTCCCCGCTGGAAGACCTGCCCTTGACCGTCCTCTGGCCCAAGAGACTCATTTTTACTAATGCCCTTTGCTTTCACAGAGGACACCCTGCAGGCACATGGTGTCCTCAATATGAAGATGATGAAAGAGATCTAGGCAAGTTGTTTGCAAACCTTTTAACTGAGGAAATTTTGTTTGACAAAAGCTTATGTGAAAATGTGTTTATTTCACAAGTACCTATTTTAATGCTCACTCNATGCCCTTTGCTTTCACAGAGGACACCCTGCAGGCACATGGTGTCCTCAATATGAAGATGACGAAAGAGATCTAGGCAAGTTGTTTGCAAACCTTTTAACTGAGGAAATTTTATTTGACAAAAGCTTATGTGAAAATGTGTTTATTTCACAAGTACCTATTTTAATGCTCACTCTGTGCCATACATTTTCCTAGGTCCTTAGAATATATCATAGAAACAAACACAGTTCCTGGTCTGTGGGGGGTCTGACAAATAATAGTAGGGAGGTAGGGAGGGGAAGAGAGGAGAGATGAAGCAATGAGCCTTGAATATACAATATAAATAAATTATGAACAATTTACAAATATACAACATAAATAAATTATATTGTATACTCAGGGGTGATAAGTGTGATGGAAAAAAAAGAAAAGTAAAACATGAAAGACAGGGCATCCCCACTGAGAAGGTGGCATTTGAGCAAAAATTTGAGAGAGTCAAGGGGCTGAGCTGTTGGGATTATTGGGGGAGGGAAGAGTGTTCCAGGCAGAGGGAGTGGCCCTAAAAAGGGAGCCAGCCTGGAAGGTTCCAGGAGCAGCAAAGAGGCCACAGTGATGGAAGAGAGTGAGCAAGGGATGAGGTTAGCAAGCCTAAGGTGAGGAGCGCCTTCCGGGCTACAATAAGAACTTTGGCTTTTGAGGAGTTATGGTGGTGTTTTGAGCAAGAGAGTAACATGATCAAAATGATGTTAGTTTCCTTCCCTATAAATGAGGAGTACGTTTTGTGCTTCACGGGTGATGAGGATTTACATTCTGACAAAATGCTTTGTGATCAGCTCTGTAAATACCGTTCTTCCTAATTGGCGGATTTCTTCTCTCAAGAGCTTTCGAGGTCATTTCAGAAGTGGAACTCTGGGGCCAGCCCGNTCCTTCCCTATAAATGAGGAGTACGTTTTGTGCTTCACGGGTGATGAGGATTTACATTCTGACAAAATGCTTTGTGATCAGCTCTGTAAATACCGTTCTTCCTAATTGGCGGATTTCTTCTCTCAAGAGCTTTCGAGGTCATTTCAGAAGTGGAACTCTGGGGCCAGCCCGGTGGCGCACTGGATAGTGCGCCGCTTGGGAAGCGCGGCTGCGCTCCCGCCCGAGGGTTCGGATCCCACACACAGACCGGTTCCCGCTCACTGGCTGAGCGAGGCGTGGGGGCAACACCGAGGGTTGTGATCCCGTTGCTGGTCCCGGTCCGGTACGAGCGTGACACTGAGGGTTGCGATCCAAAAAAGAAGTGGAACTCTGGGTGATGTTTTCACCTTTCTTCTCGTGGCTCTTATTTTTCTCTGCCTTGCCTGATTGTCATTCATGTCCTTGGGTCTTCCTCCCCTAAGATGCCGGGAGTTCCTTAAAAGTAATCATCAGCCCTCCACCTTTTATCCTTAGCTCTCAGCACAGTGCCAGGCTTACCGGCTCCCAGTAAAGTTTGATGAATGAAACAGAAGAGCCTGACCAGTAGTAATTCAATAAATATAGGCCCCCTTGAATCCTCCCTTCTTCTTTCAGATGCCTGGAGCAATGAACATCCCCTGCAAACATTTCTTTTGCATAACAGTGGCATTGAAGGCTTAAGAGGCCAGTGAGCCAACCTCACCCCGTGCTCCCTCTCTTTATGAATTAACCCTCTGATGTCTCAGAAGAAATAGCTTGTTCCTTCTGAAAGACTGTCCAATTAACAAGGGGTTATGGTTATAGCAATAGGGATGTTTTATTCAGCAAACATTTATTAAGTTCCTACTGTGTATCAGACACAGTTTGAGGGTCAGAGAATAAGACAAGAATAAATCTCAGTCCTCAGA
>NW_007731663.1:52422-53038 GCF_000696425.1 Galeopterus variegatus
ACATGAGGGCAGACAAATAAACAAAGGCAGATTATATATCCCAGTACCAGGAGCCTAAATGATAAGATGGCTCATATGGATCCTTGGCAGCAAATGGAGATCTTAACACAGCTGGCATCTCAGAGAACTGGTGGCAGGGGAACAATTGATGTGATGGGTTTCCAGGCCAAAAACTACCCAAGAAGGAGAGGGACAGGCGGGTGGAAGGAGAAAATCTGCTTAGAGAAGGATGACATAAACAGCAGAGCAGGACCTGAACTTTCCCAACAGAAGGACGTGCTAGGGAATCCCCCAGGTGGTTTCATCTCATGTAACAAAAAGGCGCTGCTGCGTTCACCATCCTCACCTCCACCCTCCACCCACACTGTCATGCCTTCAGTCGGGATGNAGAACTTACAGAGCTTAGAGGGACATACAGAGAAACAATGACTTATAATACAAATGATTCTTCTGCTATCACAGCTCAACTAATAAATGTTATATTACGAGAGTTTAGAAAGATCCACCATTTATTACAGTAGATTTGCTAAACTTAAAATAAAATGGGAGAAAGCCTGCAAGGGTGGGTTAAGTATGTGATAAAGATTGATGAAACTTTTGTTAAGGAGGCCAGGAG
>NW_007731663.1:53978-67675 GCF_000696425.1 Galeopterus variegatus
AAAAAACTACCACAAACACACACATACCTTTCTCCTAGTGTTAACAGTAACAGCGTTAGTTACAGTGCACGGTGTTTAACAGTGCAAACAGTTTGCTGTTCCTTTCTCTCTCTCCCTCTCTGACTTGCTGACCGTTCATATTACTTCACTCCTAATTACTTCATCATGCTTCTCCTAAAAATAAAGGCGTTTTTCTTTCTTTTTTTTTTTTACAGGGGGCATTACTGTTCATGTTTTACCTATAATAGCTATGATGCCAATATCGCACCTGTAAGAATTAACATTGATTCAATTATCCAGTATATTTCCCCATTTGTTCCCAGAATGTTTTGTTTTGCTGTGTTTTTCTTGTATCAGGATCTAATCAAGGTTTCTCTATAGCATTTGGCCGTTCTATCTCTTTGGACTCTTTAAATCTAGAATAGTTGCCACCTCTTTTTGCTTGTTTTTCATGACATTGAATTTTTTTTTTTTAAGAGTCTGGGGCCAGTTGTGTGTAGAATGCCCCACTTTCTGGATTTGCTGATTGTTTCCTTGGAATTAGGTTCAGTTTAAACACTTTGACAAGAACAGAGGTGACGTGGTCTTCTCAGTGCATCACATCAGTGAGGGGTGGGGGACACACGGTGTCCAGTTGTCCCACTATTGGTGAGGCAAAATTCGACCACTTGGTTAAGGTGGTAGAAAAGTCAGAAAAGTTTTTCTGAGGGCTGATGGGATGACTGACTCTTTCCTACAATAGGTGGGTTAGGCCCCTGGCCTTGACTAATGAACAATGGCTGAACCAGGAAGTATAGAAGAAATGCAACAAAAACGTGACAAAATAATAGCAATAATTATTATTATAGCAACAATAATAATAGTTACTGAGCACTTACTCTCCTGGAGTATCTCACTTAATCCTTAAAACCACCCTGTATAGTAGGTACTACAGTCCGTGTTCAAAAACGTGACAAAATAATAGCAATAATTATTATTATAGCAACAATAATAATAGTTACTGAGTGCTTACTGTCCTGGAGTATCTCACTTAATCCTTAAAACCACCCTGTATAGTAGGTACTACAGTCCGTGTTTTACTGATAAGGCTCAGAGAGGGACAGTGATTTGCCCGGAATCACACAGTAAGTTAGTGGCAGAGCCAGGATTCAAACACCAGGCATTTGACTGAAAATCCACTTTTACCATCAAATTAGACCACCTCTTCACCACAGAACATATTTAGTGTCTCAGGGGGAAAGCTCACACCCAAGATTTAGCTTACCTTGTTACCTGCTTCATTTAGAAGGATAATACAGTCAAAAATAAAAAAACATGAAGAGGGTATTAAAAAGAATGAATAAGTATAAAAGCAAGAGGATTATCTTAAGACAACTTACTGGACAAATAGTTCCTCAATACAGAAAAACGTGCAGAGAGAGTTTATTGATTTAATTTAGTCAAGTCATTTTTACCTCTTCAAGACTCAGTTTTCTCATTTTTAAAATGGGCTTGTACTTTCTCACAGCAGAAACTGATCCAGGTTCTTATGGCATTTAAGACTTATTCAATTTATAGGTCCCTCTTTAAGGAAAGAAATCAGAAACAAAAATGAATTTTTATTTAGAATTAGAAAAAAAAAAATCATGACAAATGACACATTTTAAGAAACTGACAAATACCACACATCCACAAAATCCAAGCCTTGGAGAGTGGTCCTTGCAAGTGAGGGTCTTGAAGCTTAACTTCATGAACGTTCCAGGAAGTCCACCTACGGCCAGGAGTCATTTTCAAGTTCTCCCTTTCTCTCACGTGAAATATCCATTTCAGCAGCAAATTCTGTGAGCCTGACCTTCAGAATATATTCCAAATCTGACTACTCTCACTACCAGTCTTCCCACCTTCTTGCAAGTCACAATCATCTCGCACCTGGACTGTTGCAACTGGTCTCCCTGCTTCCATTCTTGCCCCTTTACTAGTCTGTTTTCCACACCACTTCCAGAAAGATCTTTCTAGAAGGTAATAAGATCATGTCATTCCCTGTTCTCAACCCTGCAGTGGCTCCAAGAACACCTAGACCTGCTCTGTCTAATACAGTAGCCACCAGCTACACGTGGCTGTTCAGCTAAATGTGGCTCATGCAAATGAGGAAATAAATTTTTAATTTAATGTAATTTTAACTAATTTAAATTAAAAAACTGATGCCCAATTCTGTTATTGGAAAACTTTTAAGTATGTTTGGAACAAACCAGATATGTGAATTTACTTTTTCACCATAAACTGATGAAATCTAAATGCCAATTGAGTATTTTTGATAAAAAATCAATACCGGAGTTGAGAAGTTGTATAAGAGTAAAATAGGGACCCGATGTTGAAGAAATTGTATAAAAAATAATTTAAAATATCTCATAAGGGCCGACCCCGTGGCTCACTCGGGAGAGTGTGGCGCTGGGAGTGCAGCGGTGCTGGAGCGCCGAGGCCACGGGTTCGGATCCTATATAGGACTGGCCGGTGTGCTCACTGGCTGAGTGAGGTGCAGGCGACACCAAGCCAAGGGTTGCAATCCCCTTACTGGTCACAAAATAAATAAATAAATAAATAAATAAAATAAAATATCTCATAATTCTTTTACATTGATTGCATGTTGAAATGTCAACATTCTGGATATATTGGCTAAATAAAAGATATGATTAAAATTATCTCACCTATTTCTTTTTACTTTTTAAAAATGTATCTATTGGACTCATTTCTCATGTTCATGCCATGTGATTGGCCTTTCTTTCTTAGGTTATGTCAATTTTTTTCCTGCTTCAGGGTCTTGGACTTGTTGTAGCATCTTCCTGGAATACCCTTGCCATTGGCTTACTCCCTGACTTCACTCAGTCTCTGATTGAATGTCAACTCTTCAAAAGGTCTCCTGTGATCACCTATGACCACCTTATCCAAAATGGCTCCCAATCCCCCAGTCACTATATTTGTTCTTCTGCTGACCCTGAAGTTATATTGTGTATTTAATCACTTGTTTGTCTCCCCCACTGGAATGTAAGCTCGTGAAGGTGGGATCTTTGTCTACTCACCAGTAATTCCCAGTGCCAAGAGCAGTGCTGGGCACATAGTAGAGTTGTTGACCGAATGAACAGATTTCTGTCTCAAAAGGTGTCTGACAGCACTTAATAAGGCACAGAGTGTAAAAGTGCTTTGTAAATACTTTGGATCCCTGAAGGAAAAAAAAGTTTGTCCAAGCTAGAGAATCCTCCGAGGCATAGCCAGACATAATTGGACTGCCAGAACTTTGTTGTGTAGCTTGCAAGAGACTCTCAAACCAATCACATGAGAAGAGATCTTTTAATGATATTAAAGAGGAAAGACTTTTAGAGACCCAACAAGAAACTCAACAAGATAGATCTGGACTCTGGTTGCAATCAACAGAACCCAGGACTCCAATCACACTGGCTCAAGAAAAAAAAAAAAAAAAAAAGGATTTACTGGCTCATGGAAAGGCAAGCGATGGGGCTGGCTTTGGAGGCCACAGAAACTGAGCTTTGGGGATGACAACTCTCCTAATCACTCTCTATGTCTCTCTTCCTCCCTGTATCTTGATCCTCATTTCCTGTGTTTATTGGCACCATTCTTACCTGCTTCAAATGTATTTTCTCCATTGGAGAAATAAAAAGAAAGCCATAAGCAGCTCTGGAATTGTCTGGATGTGTAGAAAGGGCATTATCCTCCAAGGGCTCCACTTAGAAAAATTTCAGCAAAGGATACTGGTTGACCCATTCCTGGATCAATCACTGTGGCCAAAGGGATTGTGCACTATGGCTGGTGATCTCCAGCAGAACCACCATGATGGAGTGTGGGGAGAGAATTTCCCCAAAGAGAGAAAAAGTGAACTTGGCCGACAAGCTCCGCTGGTGAGAAGCGATGGAGCCAGGCCATCAACTGATACTCTCAATCACTAAGTAGCACAACTTCCTGATCAGGGAACAAGTCAGTATCCTACCAGGAGAGAACAAACCACCAACTCAGTTGCTGGCTCCATTTTTGGAAAGGATGATTTGACTAATAGATGTTCCTTACAGGGGATAGGATGAAAAGAAAACAGTTAATGGATTGAATGGACGTCTACCCTCAGTCTACAGAGGCTATTTGAATAGCTTCTACAGAAGACAGGTACTAGATCAAACCGTGGTCAACATCAGAATGTTCTAAGCCAGATTGGGAAGAAGTGAGTGCAGATAAGTCACTGAGAGCAGATGGCATCCACCTGAGAGAGCTGAGGGAGCTCATGAATGAAATTGGGATGGTTGGTAGTGGAAGATAGGCTTCCCTATAGCCTATATCTGAGGCCAATTCTGCAAAGACTGACAGGTGACCCAAGCAGGAAAAGGCTGTTTTCCATGTTGCACCATTCCCTGGGCTCCTTGTTGATATTCACAATCAGCTATTGACTGAGTACCTTTTCTGGTCTTGATCTATGCATTCATACTCTTCTAGATGTTCAGTGGTGGCACAGCAGTGGGGGTAACTTAGGGTTTTGCTTCTTCAGAAAGCCTGAAAAACACGTACTTCTTTCAAGACTTCAAGGAATTTGGAAATAATTGAGCTGCAGACCAATTGAGATGGGGGCTCTGACAATCAGGGAGTGATAGACAGCAGTGAACAAATACCAAGGATAAAGAGATAGCACCTTTTTTTGATAGGGATGTGTAAAGAGCAAGACTCCTGCAAGATCAATGGCAGCCCGAGTTTTATTTAAAATTCTTTTACAAGAGCTGGAGGAGGTGGGGTTGCGGGGAGCAGAGAAAGCTCTGGTTTTGCACATGAAAGGACAAAGGATGGGAAATTGATGACAGGAAAACAGGAAGATCTAAAGACTTTGTGCAGGTGGGCAGGAAGAAGGAAGATGAGATCAAATGTGAGCAGGCTCGAGGTGATATACTTAATAAAATGGGAGTTCTTGGAGATGGCCTCTGAGTATGCTATCTTGGCAAAATCACCAGGCTCCAGACATCACCAAGAAGAATATTAAAAACAAAATGGGAAGGTTTCTCATCTCTTACACATTAGCACATTTTCACCCAATTCCCTATATTTGGGAGGATGTTTTGAACCCTAACTCAATGAGGTACAGTAAAGCCAAGCCTGGGAACAGATGAATTGGGGGTAGGGTCAAGGGGTGGGGGGAGCCTCCTATTAGCTGAGTGTGCCATCTGGCTTGTTCAAGTGCTAATGGCCTTGTTACCTTCCAAAGGATGACCTACAGAGAAGATAAAAGCCATAATGCTGCTATCAATTCCCAAGATGCCTTATCAGCTCAAGTGGTAGATGACAGTGTTTTTCTCTCCGGAATGCTTGTATGTGTTCACTGGTCCCCTGTGCCCAGTGGCAATATTTGTGAGCCACAAATGCTTAAGATGAGCTGGCTATAAGGCTACTTCATATTTCTGGTGCCAGTAGTTCAGTACCCAAGGCCGATTTCTCTGTTGTTTGTATTTCCAGTATGAGCTCTTTACATGAATGGCCCGAAAGGACTCTCTGACCAGCTGGCTCTCCCAAATGAGCTCATTCTGCCTTTTTCACTCCTCCATCTTCTTCCATAACGCTGAGTTTAAGAGCAAAGCGGACTTGGCTTTTAAGCAGTATCATGTGTCATCTAAATAAATACATTTCACTAGGGAAAACATTCTAAATATGATATTCCCGTGAGTCACAAAACAGCTGTGTTGGCTTTGCAGTGTAAATCTGCTCGCCCATCAGTAATAATGATCGGAGAAGAATGGATTGCAATCACATTTCAGAATGGACAATCCCAAGAGAAGCAGGAAGTGGTCACCTCCTACTTCTGAGGAGATCTTCAGAACTGCTATAGAAAGCACATTAGCCAAATGAATGGCACCCAGATAAAATCTGACCAGGGCCCATGAAGCTCAGTACAAATTTGGAGTTAATGGAGAGAGAGGGAGAGGGGCAGAAAAAGTTCTAAGAAGTGGAATGATCACATCTCCATTTGCTTTGATTCCTATTATGATTTTAAAAGAGAACTTAAACCCAGCACACGTCCCACCCACCTACTCCCACCCCTGGCAAGTGCTAGGGATATTGGTTTCACAAACAAAGTTAATATTTGCAAAACCATTTTCTGAAATTTAGAGTGCTGTCTGCAGAGTTTAGTTGTCGTTATTATCATATAAATGGCCTGTTAGAGTTATCGCTTGCTCTGTGGGCCTGGTGTGACTGTTGTGGGGACTTGGGAAGAAGGAAGAAGAGCTTTAGAATTAAGTCAAACCTTTCTGAAATTTAGAGTGCTGTCTGCAGAGTTTAGTTGTCGTTATTATCATATAAATGGCCTGTTAGAGTTATCGCTTGCTCTGTGGACCTGGTGTGACTGTTGTGGGGACTTGGGAAGAAGGAAGAAGAGCTTTAGAATTAAGTCAAACCCCAGATTTCTTACCTTCAAATGTCAGTAGGTCTTAAAGGATGGCTTCTGCCATGGCCATGTTTAATGAATTCAAAATTCAAGAGGCAGAAAGAAAAAAAAGAGTATTTCACTTTACTTTCATCAAATAGCAATTTAGTTCTGCATTTCCCTAACCTAATTAATAGGAGGCCACCCATTTCACTGTGAAGGAAGACTCACTGTGTGTTACCATATTTTCTGGCAGAGCTCTACGGAGGTTAGAGTTTGGGAAGGAATCTTTAAATTATACTAATAGATTGCCTATTTTCTTAAAACACATTTTTCGAGAACATTTTGGGACCACCCCCAGGAGAGAGCCAACAGGCAAAAGGTATAAGGACATTATTCTCAACTGTTTAGAGAGTTTTAAGGAAGATTATCCCAACAGGGCTGTCACCTTCAAATCTTAATCCTTTCAGACCTCAGCAAACAGCCTACCAGGTTCCCCTTTTCATAAGTCTGACTATGCCTCCGGCCAAGGTGGTCTAAGGACATTTCAGAAGGAATAGGCAACCAAGAGAACAGGTCTAAAATGCTAAGATGCCCTTCATGGTCCAACTGTCCCCATAGCCCTGGCTTTGAGTTTTGATCTTCATGCCAGCTGCTCATGAACGGCCAAGGTGGTCTAAGGACATTTCAGAAGGAATAGGCAACCAAGAGAACAGGTCTAAAATGTTAAGATGCCCTTCGTGGTCCAACTGTCCCCATAGCCCTGGCTTTGAGTTTTGATCTTCATGCCAGCTGCTCATGAACCTCTGAAGCGCATCAGCTGCCAATCTTGTGCCGGGAATCAAATGTTGAATGCACTGTCTTCTAATAAAAAATCTGAAATTAAATACTTGCATCCTATGATAGCATCTTTCAAAAGCAAAATTGCCTGCTCAATTATCCAGATAGCACTTTTTGCCTATACAGAAAAATATGGCACAAAACAGAGTTAATACACTTAATGTTATATTTTCAGAGGCATGTACCATAGAATATCTGTGTTAGTGTAATTAATCTAATTGAATCATGCTTACTAAGAAATATTTAATTATATTGCTAGTTGAATAGGTGATATGATTATAATAAACTAACATTCTTAAAAAAAAAAAAACCCTATTTATTGCCAGGTGATAGGAAGAAATCAAGAGAGGGATAGAAACTATTACTGAGAAGGCTCGAACAACCACAATTTACTGCGAAGAAATAAAAACCAAACACCTCAGCCATATTATCAACATAATTGTCTGCAGTTTACCCATCTTGTAAAATAAACGGATCATGAAATGTGAGAGCACGTTTCAATACATACATAGAAGGTGTTAGAGTGATTATGCGTATCTGCCTGATTTAATTGTAAATTGTTTTTCTTTCAGTGGGAAGTGAAAAGGTATTAATTAGGACTGATTTCGACAAGACTGAAAGTCCCTGGACTTCAGCTTAGAACTCTGCAAAGGTGCCTGTGTGCTGCAAAGAGGTTTTTGGTAGGGTTTTTTTGTTTGTTTGTTTTTAGCTTTTAATGGCATTTTGTTGTTTGCTAATCCCTGGTGTGGCACACACTTGCAGATCTGAGATTTGAGAAATGTACAAGTGGCTCAAGTTTTAACAAGAAGCTTTTCTCTCCTAACTCCAGGTGGCAAAGACAAAAGCTGGACTGCCTTGTGTGGCCCCAGGGAGCTGCAGACAGAGGATTAGAGCAGCAGCTACTGTGCCAGCTGTCTCTTACAACTTTAGAGGTGCTGGCATCAAACCGAAATCTCACTCAACACTCCCTTCTCTTCCTTACCAGGCACTCCATTCTGAGCCCTTTTCACCAACAGGTCCTTATTCTCAGCAGCCAAAATAATTTATTGGTTTCCACTGTTCTCCTTGGCTGAATCCTCAAGTATACCAACTCCCTCCTTTTCTGGACAGACTCTCCATAATTCAGCTGGCATCTAATCAGCTCCTTGCTGCTCTTCCATCCTTCCTTCCTCTGAAGTCGAGATGCTTCCTTCTCAAGCCAAAGAGGAATCACAAACTAATAGACACTATTCTTGAGTGCAGTTTGAGTTAGACAGAATGGGGAATGAACTCTACCACGTTTTTGCTTCTTTGTTGAAATAAGCTCAATCTCCTTTGCACAGAGAGCAAAGCAGCTTCACTAAGGCAACAAACATTGCCCTTTTTCTCCCTGTCAACATAGAGATTCTGCATTTCCCACTCGCAGATATGACTATTAATTGCATTCTTTCCAGGAGTATTTCTGGAGCTTCAGAATGCCCTATTTTACCTGGATAATTAGTGCCTTCCTCTTGTATGGTGCAAAAGCAAAACCATTATGGTATAGCTTCATTAGCTAACATCGGAATGGAATCTAAATGCATGGGCAAATGGGTCTGGCAGTCAAATTCAGACTGCTATCCTTCATGATCCGTCTTCCCAGGAAAGCCACCAAGAGTATACAAGACTCTGATAAACCTCACCAGCAATGGGGAATGGTCCCACTGCTGTGGATAAAATGACAATATGAAAATGAAAAAGAAATCATTTAAGATGGAATTCTGCCAGACTCCGTGTGTGTGTGTGTGTGTGTGTGTGCGTGCGTGAGTGTGCGTGTTTGTGTGTGTGTGCGTGCGTGTGCATGTGTGTTTTCATACCGGCCTCCATTATTTTGGATAAGACTTCCATCAGTCCGTTAATTTCACAGGTGGATACCAGGGAAATGTGAGCAGTCAATGGGAGCACTTGTCTGGCTATGACAGCCGACTGGGGACAGTGACCCACCTTGCAGCCCCCACACATGGGGGAGCAGGTAGATGGATCACAGTCTGCTGACACTCAACACACAGGAAACAGATCACACACCAGGAAACACAAAGTACTGATGGAGAGAACTCATCAGCATGTGTCTGTACCTTTATAATAACATATTTCAGTGTTTTGTTTAGTTATTTAACATTTTTGACAAAAACAACATGAAGGAGTTAATGTCAAAAAGTGCTGGCAGGGAGCACTTTTAGGATTTTCAGGGCAGTGAAACCTCTCTGTATGATACTATACTGGTGGATATGGTACATGTCATTATACATTTGTCCAAACCCATAGAATGCTCAGCACCAAAAATGAACCAACCCTAATGTCAACTAGGGACTGAGTGAAGTGATGTGTCAGTGTAGGTTCATCAATAGTAGCAAATATACCACTCTTGTGGGGGATGTTGATAGTCGGAGGTGCTGTGAGTGTGTGGGGACAGAAGGTGTATGCGAAATCTCTGTACCTTCTGCTTCATTTTGCTGTTAACCTAAAACTGCTCTAAAAAATAAAGTCTATTAAAAAACAAACAACAACAACAAAAAACTATGGGTCATCCGACCACAAACCCTTAGGTCAATGTAAAATACATTTTTGATTAATCATGCCGTAAAATTAAAGTGTATTTTGTTCTATTTAATGAAAAAAAAAGACACTGTCAGTAAATGAGAGATGGGAACCAAGGGCACCTAAAAGAGGCAAACAATTAATCATGCCATAAAATTAAAGTGTATTTTGTTCTATTTAATGAAAAAAAAAAGACACTGTCAGTAAATGAGAGATGGGAACCAAGGGCACCTAAAAGAGGCAAACCTTGGACACATGCCTAAAAATAATACCTACATCTCCCTTTTCAGTTTTAATTATTTTAACACCCCTGGTGAGCTGTCTGAGAGCTGAGATGGCAACATTCTCTAGAGCCTCTCCCGCAGCCCCTGACAGTTGGTTGTTACTTTATTTAAAGCAGACATCAGGCAAGGGAGGGAAACGGGAAACTGAGGGCCAGGAGGGAATTTGGGAATATTGTCAAATCCACCTATAGCTGTCAACAGGACACCAACTGCCTAAACCGCCACGGGTACAGAAGGATTCTGAAAACTGCCCAAAACTTAGGTCTCCCTCCCGGCTGTTTTGCAGGGCTCTGGGACTTAACCATGAACTTCTTCCTTATGTTGAACACAAAGTTCCTGCCTTCTGTTTGCACAGCACTGAAGATTAGAAAACAGCTTCTTAGGATGAATGTCATACACATAATCTTGAGAAAATGAAGTCAGCCATTAAAGAGAATACGCTGCTATATGATTCTGCATGATTCCTTCATAGGAAAGTAAAACAAAACAGAAAACATAATCGATGGTAATAGAAGTCACAGTGGTGGTTTTTCTTGCTGGGTCTGTCACTGAGAGGAAACTTCTGGAATGCTGGATTCCATACCATGCTCTCGATGTATTTTACTTTGTAAATATTTATCAAGCTGTATCTTTGAGATGTAGGAATTCACTATATGTGAGTTACACCTCATTAAATTATGCCTTTATGTGACTTCAATCTCTTCCTCTAGCTCACATACTATGAAAAATGTCAAACATGCAAAAAATGTATAGGGAATAATAGGTTAAATGCTGCATACTCATAATTTAACTTTAACAAGTTTTAATATTTTGCCGTTTTCTCCAAAGCTTTTTACTTTTTTTTTTTCCAGAAATAAAGCATTATAGGTAGAATTGAAACTCTTGATGTATCTGTTTCTGATCACATTGCTTGCCCTCCCTCTCCAGAGGTAACCAACATCCTGGGTTTAGTATTTTTCATTCTCATTCATGTGTTTACACCTTCCCAACATATGTATTTTATGTAGCCATAAAAGATACATTGTGTTGTTTTGCAGGCTTTTAAACTTTATATGAATGGTATCATATACTTGGAATCACTCTACAACTTGCTTTTTTTTAGGCAAGAGATTTTGTTTTGAGAATTACCCATATGGATTCATGTAACTGTATTTCCTTTGTTTTTACCAGCATAGTACCCCACTGCACGAATATCCTGCAATGTATTTATCCATTCTCTGAAAGATAGACATTTAGGTGGAGTGGCAAAGACTGCTGCTTGCTTCCCAAATTCCCTTCTCCCTCTTTAAGTAACATAACTCCATATTTATTCAAAGCAGCAATATGCCCAGTTAAAAGCCTACATTTCCCTACCTTGTTTCCAGGTGTGGCCTTGTCTATATTCTGGACACTACAATATAAAGACGAATTCCTGGGAAGGACATAAGAGAAGACTCGTTTAAAGAGGGACAGACTGGGGCATGCTCCTATGTTCTTCCTTCCTTTCCCTCTCCAGTCGCTTGGGATATGGATTTGATAACCGGAGCTCCAGCAGCCATATTGAACCATGAGGTGATCTGAGGATGGAAGCCATCTGCTAAGTATGACAGACCAGGAAGACAGAAGAGAACTGGGTCCCTGTTGATTTTGTGGACTTCATCCCAGCCCTAGACATTTTTTTTTTAAATGCAAGAGAATAAACTCTTCTATAGATAGGTCTCTATTACCAGCAGTTGAACGTTATATTATTGCTACTAATTGATAACATTTAAGGGTTATTACAAGCAATAATGCAATGAACTTTCTTGGACCTGTTTTACTATGCACATGTGTAAGAGTTCCTCTAGGGCATTGTGATAAGTAAGAAATATATATGTGGTCTTCCTCCTAGTTCCTGACACAGAGCTTCTGAAAACCCTTGATATTTCCTGAGTATAGGAGTGATAACAAAAGTGTCTTTTGTTATTAATAACAAGCCTTATCAACCATACCTGGGTTTGTACTAATGAGGTGACTCTTTATAGCCCCTAGATAGCTTCAGGATGGGGTCTGCTTGCCAGAGGAATCAACCATGCAATCAGAGGGTGGGAACTTTTAACCTCATGTCCTCATCAACCTCTGGGAAGGGCTGGAGATTGAGTTTATCACCAGTGGTCAGTGATTTAATTTTCATGCCTGCATAATGGAACCTCCATAAAAACCCTAAGGGACAGGATTTAGAGAGGTTCCAGGTTGGTGAACACGTGGAGGTGCTGGAGAGGGAGGGCACTGAACTTCGTGCCCCTCCCCCATACCTTGCCCTATTCCTCTTTTCTATTTGGCTGTTCCTGAGTTGTATCTTTTATAATCTGCCAGTAATAGTAAGTAAAACATTCTCCTGAGTTCTGTGATTCATGCTAGCGAATTATTAAACCTGAGGAGGGAATCATGGGAATACCTGATTTATAGCCAGTCGTTCAGAAATACAGGTGGCAAACTGATTGGAGTCTGAAATGGAGGCAGTCTTGTGGGACCAAGTCCTTAACCTGTGGGGTCTGGGCTAACTCTGGGTAATCAGTGTCAGAATTGAATTGAATTGTGGGACACCCAGTTGGTGTCTCAAGAGCTGGAGAATTGGTTGGTATGAGGATCCCCCCCACACACGTTTTGTGAAAAGAGTTCAGGCACACACCTGGAAACAGAAGTTGAGGGAGGGAGACCACACATAAGACCCGTGTTACCCAACACAGCCAGTTGTTCTGCAAAAGTTTGTGTCAATTTATACTTGCACAGAATATTTGAGAGTTTCTATTTCTCTCCATTCTTGCCACTCTCAGTATTGTCAAGCTTTTACATTTTTGCCTATCTGATGGGTGTGAAACAGTATCTTGTTGTTTTAATTTGCATTTGCCTGATTCCTAGTGAGACTGAGCATTTTTTTCTCTATATATTTATTTTCTATACAAATTTCCCCCTCAATGCATTACCTGCGTATTTTCTTTACCCACTTTTCTATTGAGTGCTTTTGTTTTCTTCCTCTCGTCTTAGGAATTCTTTCTTCATATATTTTGGAAACCACACTTTAATCAGTAATTGCTTCTCCTCGTCTGTGTCTTATATTTTTACTTTTTCTTCTATTGTATAGAGGTTTTATTTTATTGTAGTCAAATTTACTCATCTTTTACTTTAATTTACTCCTCTTTTACTTTACAGTTTACATTCTGTGTGTCTTGCTTAAGAAATCTTTCCTACATGAAGGCCGAAAATTTATTTTTCTATATTTTCTATTAAAAGTTTTCTAATATTGTTTTCTACACTTAAGTCTTTAGTCCATCTGGAATTTATTGTTGCATACACTATGGAGAGGGAACTGATTTTTCGTATGGATTATCAATTGTCATGAATCCTTTTCCCCACTGCTTCATAACACTAGTTTCCATGTACATTGGTTTGTCTGTTCTTCATGTTCTATTTCATTGACCTGTCAGCTCATTATTACCACAGTATTTTAAGTTGATATCTAGTAGAGCAATTTCCTCTTTGTTTCTTTTCATCAACAATGCTTAAGCTATTTCTAGCTTTTCATCCTTCATATAACATTTTGAATAAACTTGGGAAGTTCCTGGGGAAACCATGCTGGGATTTGTCAACCTAAGGAAGAAACAAAGGCAAAA
>NW_007731663.1:68044-69590 GCF_000696425.1 Galeopterus variegatus
TCTGTGTCTTATATTTTTACTTTTTCTTCTATTGTATAGAGGTTTTATTTTATTGTAGTCAAATTTACTCATCTTTTACTTTACAGTTTACATTCTGTGTGTCTTGCTTAAGAAATCTTTCCTACATGAAGGCCGAAAATTTATTTTTCTATATTTTCTATTAAAAGTTTTCTAATATTGTTTTCTACACTTAAGTCTTTAGTCCATCTGGAATTTATTGTTGCATACACTATGGAGAGGGAACTGATTTTTCGTATGGATTATCAATTGTCATGAATCCTTTTCCCCACTGCTTCATAACACTAGTTTCCATGTACATTGGTTTGTCTGTTCTTCATGTTCTATTTCATTGACCTGTCAGCTCATTATTACCACAGTATTTTAAGTTGATATCTAGTAGAGCAATTTCCTCTTTATTTCTTTTCATCAACAATGCTTAAGCTATTTCTAGCTTTTCATCCTTCATATAACATTTTGAATAAACTTGGGAAGTTCCTGGGGAAACCATGCTGGGATTTGTCAACCTAAGGAAGAAACAAAGGCAAAATATAAAAATAGTGAGTTTATTTGGGCTAAGGTTTAGAACTGCAGCCCAGGAAAACACAAATTCAGGTTGCCTTGAATTTTATGCTCCATCCAGCAGCAGTCACTAATTGATGTTTAAAAGGAGAAAGGCAGACGTTAGGGGGGGAGTTCCAAAGTTGTTCACCAAAATCACATAAGCTACTGATTGGCTAAACACCGCTCTTTGTGTCATAAATTCCAGGAACCTTGCAACAAAGGGTGAGAGTCATATTGTACAACTTGTGATAACATTTGGGTAGTTTATACACACTGGGGTAGCAACTGGTCTGAAAACAGTTGCTAAAACATTCAGTGTCACAATTATCCCTGACAAGGGTGAGAGGGCCATGACTGAAGTCCTACGCGTACATCTCTCTGGGCCTGTTCAATTTAACAGATCTTGCACTCAGATTGCTTTAAGCTGTTTTTATTTCTCTGATTGAATTCACTTTATAAATTAATTGGAAGATAATTATATTCTATTATTATAATAGTTACGTTATTATTGTATTATATAATTATTATTGTATTATATCAGAAGAGAATTTAATATATTGAAGGTTCCCAATCTTGTATATATAATTAACCATACTTAAAAAAAAATTTCCTCTGGTCATGCTTTGTACTTTTCTTCATAAAATTGATGTACTCACAGTTGGTATAGATACTTTTGGTGGTTGTGTGTCTTTTTTTTCTGTTACATTTCGTATGTATTTTGTTTCTATTATACTTTCTAATTGGTTTCTATTGTTACAAAGGAATGCTATTGATTTTAGCGCTTATTCTGATTTTACATCCCTAACATTGCTGTTCACTCTTACTGGTACGGGATGTCATCTTCCTGGTTGGTTCAGCTCTGTCCTGGTTTTTTAGTGGTTTGACCTGGCATACCATTTGGTTTAGCACTTGTCCCACATTTCTCATTTTTTTTTTTCCTTTTTGTCTTTTTTCGTGTCCGGCAACAGATCGCAACCCTCAGTGT
>NW_007731663.1:70037-76381 GCF_000696425.1 Galeopterus variegatus
CTCAGCTCTGTCCTGGTTTTTTAGTGGTTTGACCTGGCATACCATTTGGTTTAGCACTTGTCCCACATTTCTCATTTTTTTTTTCCTTTTTGTCTTTTTTCGTGTCCGGCAACGGATCGCAACCCTCAGTGTCGCGCCCGTACCGGACTGGGACCGTCAACGGGAGCGCAACCCGTGGTTTTGCCCCCGCACCTCGCTCAGCCAGTGAGCGGCTGGTCTGTATGTGGGATCCGAACCCTCGGCGGGAGCGCCGGCGCGCTCCCAAGCGGCGCACTGTAGCAGTGCGCCACCGGGCCAGCCCACACATTTCTCATTTTGAGTGAAGTGATATTATTAGCAATTGCATTTAAATGAACTAGGCCGATTTGGTAGAGTTCATCTTTGTAATTCCAGCTTCTGATATGGTCTCATCTAGGTCTAGGGTGAGACCTGTGTTCCGTAAGCAAAGTTCTCACTTCAGTACATGGTTTGATGTGAACAACAGCACATGATAACCCACCTTTCTTTCCTGAACTTTCCTACATGCAAGGTGACTGGCACTTCCATTTCTGGGACAGTGGGCAGAGCACTGGCTGATAGATCAGAGGTGTTTGGACCTTCTCTCCTTGTGGCATCATAGGATTCTGGTTTGGGCATCATGATTATACTAACTCTATAAAATTATTTCAGTATCTTCCTTACTTTTTCCAGTCTCTGAAACAGTTTTTATAAGATGAAGGCTCTCTATTCTTTGAAGTTTTGTTATAACTCACCTGTAAAACAATCGGTGTCTTTTATCCATATGTATGGGGGTTGGGGGTGGGTTATGGGAGTAGTGGTGGGAGTACTTTTGATTGGCAGTCCAATTTCTTTAATAGTTGTTGGCTTATTTACTACTTAAAAAAATCTTCTTGAGCCCATTTTAGTAGTCTATATTTTTCTATAAAATGATTTATTTCATCTAAGTTTTCAAGTTTGTTGGCATAAAGTTATTCATTGTATCCTCCTAATTAAAAAAAAAATCTCAGCTCTTTCTGTGTTTGTTTATTTCCTTCTATTCCTGTTTCATCCCCTTTTAAAAGAAAATCTTGCTAGAGGCTTGTGTATTTTATTTGTCTGATTAAAAAAAACAGCTTTTAAAAATCCTTTCTCCTTTATCTTGGTTTTCTATTTCACTGTTTTCATTAATTTTGTTTTTTTTCTCTGTTAAAATACAAAAGTAGTTTTAAAATACTATTTATAAAATTTAGATGCAGTAGATCATTGCATGCCAAAGTATTTCATAGATTTGTTGTGCTGTCTATTGCTTCTTATTTTTCATGCCTTTCTTCTTTGTTCACTTTCTTCTGATAGTGAGCATCTGCTGGCAATAAACTCTCTTATTTGTTGTCCATCTGAAAGTGTCTCTGTTTTGTCTCTGCTGCTGAATGATAGTTTAGCTGGATACAGAATCCCAGGAAAGGCATTTCTTCATTTTGCTTACCACATTCTATAATTATACACATTGTATGATTATCTAAAAAATGTTCACCTCCCACTACAATGATTTTTGTTTGTTTTGTTCATGATGTATCCCTGTCCCTAGAACAATGCCTGGCAATAGTAGGCACTAAGTAAATAGATGTTGAATGAATGAATGTGTGAATGAATAAACCCTTCACTGGGCTCTCTGTTCTCTGAGAGCAAAGCTGGCCTTTTCCTGTTCAGGGCTGATACACAGTGCCTTGCCTAGTGCCTGACAGAGTAGGAACTAATAAACATTAGTTGTAGGAATAAATGAATACACCCAAGTTCTAAAACAAAAGAATAAGAATAGTAGTCTTAGACACTGGTGCCTTTTGAAAAGGCAATCTTCTGATCTTCTAGCTTCACATTTCTTAAAAAAAAATTCTTTCCCGGAGGTTATCTGCAAGGGAGTTGGGGGCAGACTGGGGATTTTCATGAGAGCAAAACCCTCCTTGGAATGTTCCCTTTTACCACCATCTGCACAAACTTTCAGAGATCTGTTCACAGAAAGGACAATGTTCTCACAGCTTAACTGGGAGCCTGGCTGAGTCCTCCTTTCTAAACAGACTACAATGCATCATTGCTGGTGGCTCCTTTAAGGGAAAAGGGTGTCACAACAGGAAAGATGACATCGAGATGCAGACTGCATGGAGAGGCACAGCTGATAAAATATTCAGCAGTTACTGCTGTGGCCTTGTGGAGGGCCTATGCTGCAGAGGCAGCAGATGCCCCAAAGTGAGGAAGTGCATTAGGATTTTGCAGTAAGGCCCATTTAGGTAGGAGGCAGGCGCCTTTGAGGCCCATTGTACAGGAGGCATTTAAAGAGTTAGCCCCCGAGAGAGCACTAATGTGCTTTGATTTGGCCATTTATAAAGTAGAAGGAACTATTAGGACTCGGAAAAGATGGCTGTCCTACACCATTTAGAGGACACAGGGGTCACTTGAATGTCAACAAAGTAAAAGGGTCATTCATAAACCCTTAGTCTGTTTGTCAGCCCTAAAACTCAATTCATCATTTCTAGGTAGGCTGGTATGTTTCTCTACTCTCTGGTCAAATATTACAATTCTCAATTGAATATCTGGTCTCTTACATGTATAGTCCCAATAGTCCCAACTCTAGCCTGTTTTTATAGACACAGGTGGCACTCTGTCACACTCCATAGCCCCTTTAGGTTGGAAAGGGGAAATAATGTTGTCACAGACACCCTTTGCCAGTTGGAGACAGGGCTACAATGCATGTTTCTGCTCTGGGTCACTCACAAGACCACACAGTTCACTGACAGCAAAGTTGGGGAGAGAACAAAAAGAGAAGAATGAGTTTTAAAGATGCCAAAGCTAATGTGTTAGCAACATTTTAAAAACATGTTTTCCTTGGCGCTCAGAGAACAGGACTTTTCGCAAATTGTGTCTCCTTTAGCCATGACGTCTACCCTGAAACATGGAACTATAAACAGAGAAAAATATTCCTTCCAAGTATTGGTTCAGAGGCAGGCAGAACACAGTTGTCAAAGGAAAATAACAAAATCAGGATCAGGAAAGCAAATTATTTTCAAAGCATCAAAGTAGATTCTCCAAACAAAGGAGAGTGCTATTTCTTTGTTGGGGGGAAAAGCCATTACAGAACATACTTTGTAGTCACCCTTTAATGTTGATATATGACAAAGAAGTTTTTGCTGCTCAGTTGCTCAAATAGTGCCTCTGATCATCAGTCCACCGTTCAGTTTTGGTTTTCAGACACTCCCCAGCTTTGGTGTCCTCAATAAAGGGATTTACTGAGTGGAGTTACATATCTTTCAAGTAAAGATTAGCAACAACAACAACAATAATAAAGTAATACATTGGCCTTGAATCCTGGCAAAACTTAAAACCATATGTTCTGAGGGTTGCTTCATTCACTGGTAATTAAGTTTTTCCCTCCACAAAATGAGACTTTTTTGGACCAAACAAATAGCTTTAGGCAAGTGGGCATCTTGATGGGGCCTCCTCTTCTCTTTTGAGAATCAAATCCTGGCCAACTTTGTCTGAAGTTCAGAGCCCTGTATGGGATCCAAGGCATTTTAACAAAATAGCAGTGCATATCTGGAGTTGTTCTACAACTCAAGACTTCATCCCAGGAGGGAAATTTAATAAATGACTCACTAACTTTGACCAAAAAAAAAAAAAAGGATAGTCTCCAAATCACACTGACATTATAGAATCAAACGTATGTCTTTGTGCCCCAGTCTACTCTAAGTACTCAGTAGCTGGGATGTCTAGGTCTCTTCTAACCAACACCCGTCCTGGACAGTCACCAACCATATCCACAGCAAAAGTCACTGAGCATTTGGATAAATGCACAGCTTGTTTGTCTTGAGTTAGTGCAGCCTTGCAAAGCACAGATGTTTCCCTTTTAATCCTGTTTGTACTTTGCAATGGTCACGCTTGATGCCATGTGGCTGCAGGAAGGCCCTCCAGGAATGATCCTGCAAGAGAAATAGCATGTGTGTGGCACTATCTGATTTGGGGTAGCTCCCTACATCTCTGTATAACTGCAGAGATTTACTTGAACGGAATGGGTTATGAGGGTGAGGTTAAACTCATAAATACCTCTTTTTCTTTTTGGATGATAACTCTATAGAATCAAATCACCTGGCCTTTCAAGGTAAGCTTATGACTGTGCTTAATGCATGTTTGCATATTCACTCCTCCACCAGGATTTGCAAAGAGCCTTCCTGGCTTTCTGTAGGGAGGCAACACGTCTTAAAATTCAAGAGCTCAGACTAACAGCAAACAATCTGAGTTCAAGCCTTGCATGTGCCATTTCCAAGCTGTGTGACTTTGGGCAAATCACTTTACCTCTCTTGGCTGTTTTCTGTCACTATAAAGGAGTTAATACAAGTACCCACATCATAAGCTGTCGTGAAGCTAAGGAAAACACTGCACAGAAACACACAGAGTAAATATGCAATACATGTTTGTTAATCTTTTATTTCATCTATGTCCCTTGGCCTTCTGTTCCTCATTTTAGGCCCTTGGTCTTGATCTGCATAAAGAGCCAGCTCAAGTTCCAGAGCCTTGTGATGAATCATGCTGTGTGTGTTTCTCCTCTGCCCACTAAAATGTCCACCTTGCTCCTTCCTTTGGATCAAGGGATAAAGGCTACTATGAAACAGGATATTCTCATAATGTGATGCTTTGGTTCAAACTTTGCATCAGCTCTAGAGAGAGGGCTGGGCCTAAATGAACAGGACATGGGGCAGATCAGTTTGGGTGGGTAAAGTCAAGTCCAGATTCAATTAACATTAATGAAGGGCTTACTCTGTGCCGCAAAATTGGTTAGGTCTATTGTCATGTGTGGTTTACTGATGACAAAACTATAGGATAGGCATCATTAGGATCTCCATTTTACAGAAGAAGCAACTGAGCTTTAGGGAAGCTAAATTTTCCCAAGATCCAAAAGGTCCTCCCTGCCTGCGGGACAAAGTCCCAGACCTAAGAGATTCCCTGTGGTGTGACCCCCTGGGTATCCACTGGCCTGATCTCCTCTGCCCCCTGCCTTGTACCTCACTGTAACCCAAAGGGAACTGGGCCTTCTTTATCCCATCTTAAGGAGGACTCAGCTTCCAACAGCCAGCAGTGCAACCAACAAAAATCCACCCCCCAAATCACTGAACTATAATGAGAATCTTTACTGACAATTTCTTATGCAAGGCCTTCACACGAGGAGGGATGTCCTAAAAACCCACTTTTCACACCTCTCCCCTAAAAGCTCCAGTCCTTCTGGGAATGGCTGAGCTCATTTCCTCTTCTCCCTTCATTAACTCTTAAATGCCACTCCCTTGTCTTCTTCTCCCTGTGGCCCACCTCCTCTCCTTCCTCAAATGGAGAAGCGTGGCCAGCTCTGGCCTTCTACCCTGTCCGTTCCACCTCCTGGGCAGGTCAGCATGGCAAAGGCCAATAGGGAGGGTGGTCAGAAGTTTGCAAATACATTTGTTTTCTTCCATGCATGTCACACTCCAGCAAAACTGAGCTGGTTATAATTTTCCAGCATGGGTTATGGGATTCCTGCGTAGGCCACTTTAAGTTCTCTCCTTCAGGCTTTTTCTCTTGCCCCAAGCTGCTTTCTTCTCCTCCACATGCCTTAAAGCCCTCCTCAGGCACTCAGAGGCGGCCTTCCCTGGTTCCACGGCTGGGTTAGGCTCAGGTCCCCCCTTCTCTGGTCTCCCACACATCCTTGAGAGTTCACACATTGTACTTACCACAACAAATTACCATTTTTTGTTTCTACATGCATCTCCCACTGTATTGTGAGTCTCTTGAGGGCCCCACAGATGATTGCTTCTGTTGGTTTATTTTCAAGAGTGACTTAAACAAATATGAATTTATTCTTCTCAATTACAAACACTCAAGAGGTGGGCCATTACCAGCACTGATTCAGCAGGCTTGCGGAGGCAAGGCCAGCTTCTCCATGGTCCTCTCAGCCTTTCCCTCATGCTGGAAGCTCCATTGCTGCAGGGTGGCTCCCGTGACCCATGACAGTGCCTGTGCATTCATGGGAGGAAGAAACAAGGAGTGGGTGAGAGAACCAGCTGTACCTGAACTTCTATCAGGGACATAATGGCTTTCTCAGAACCCAGCCCACCCTAGGTCATGTTGGCCATTCCTGGGTCTCAGAGCATTCCCCAGTAAGTGCTTGTTTAATGGCATGTTATGATGTAATTTGGTTTTGTTTTTGTTTTTTATCAGAGCGAAATTCACATAACATGAAACTCACCATTTTAAAGTGAACAATTCAGTGGCATTTAGGACATTTCACAATGTTGTGAAAACACCACCTCTATCTAGTTCTAAAACATTTCATCACCCCAAAAGGAACCCTC
>NW_007731663.1:76769-78211 GCF_000696425.1 Galeopterus variegatus
TTCACATAACATGAAACTCACCATTTTAAAGTGAACAATTCAGTGGCATTTAGGACATTTCACAATGTTGTGAAAACACCACCTCTATCTAGTTCTAAAACATTTCATCACCCCAAAAGGAACCCTCTCAATGACTCTTCATTGCCTCTACCCCCTGCCCCTGGCAACCTCCAATCTGCTTTCTGTCCCCTATTCTGGTTATCTTATATAAAAGAAATCATACAATATGTGTCCTTTTGCATCTGGCTTCTTTCACTTAGTATGTTTTCAAAGTTCATCCGTGTTGTAGCATGTAGGGGTACTTCATTTTTTCTTACGGATGAATAATATTCTATTTTATATATATATGACATTTTGTTTATCCATTCACCTGTTAATGGACATTGGGAGGGCTGTTTATGATGTGATTTGAACCCAAGCATCCTGGCTCCAAGTGCCCCTTGCAGAATGCCAGGGCCCAGGCCTAAGAGTGAAGAAATGCACAGAAGGGTCGATCTGGTAGCCTGGAGGGAGTGAGGATGTTCCTGGGCAGGGAGAGCCACTGGGTCACATGCAAGAAAACATCTTTTCCTAGTTCCCTATCCTGATGTGGTCCTATGAGCCTCTGCCTTTTGGGAACAGAACCTTCTGCATCCACTTAGAAATACTGGGGAAAGCAGTAGCTATCTTAACCTGGGCTCATCCAACTTGAGTCTGCCTTGGCTGGAGCCCACCCAAGAGCATTCCTCAGCATTGGTGTCATCTTATGTCATTCTTATTGGTAATCAGATAGGATTCATGGCTGGTGGGCTCTTTATTCTTGCCAGAGGCTGATAAATTGGACACATGCAAGAATCATTCTTCAATAATTAAAAGCATTTATGGCTTGCAGGAAGAAGGAAATTTGGAAGTGCCTGCTGTGGATCTGTACAATGTTCTTCCTGGCCAGTGTCTGTGTCTACCATCAGCTGGGTGAATGTTTACCTTCTACTTGGACTCTGGGGATCTTAGTTCAGCCCTCCAAAGGTGCTGCTCTCTGCAGAGGTTAGGCCCTTTCAGATGTCCCATGGGGGTTTGAGTACAGACCAGATGGTCCAGGGAAGCACAAGGTTGGCATCTGAATAGGCCTGGTATCTAGGAGGTTTGCATGGAGGTAACATTTCCTGCTCTGGAGGCATATGGCGTACCTCCAGAGCAGAGAAGAGAACCTGACACACTGTCCTCAGTCCCCAGGGAAGGACTCTGTTTTCCTCGGGAAGAACCCAGGAAGGAAACGCCCAACTTACCATAACGATTGGCTTATGGTAAGTGTAGGGAAGAGCTGAGCAATGCCACACAAAGGCACCAAATCAGGCAGGTACAGCCCAAACTGACTTTCTTTTCTCAGGAGCAGAGATTTTATTTCAGTGAGTCATCATAGCATCATGCTAAGGAGCTCAGGCTTTTGAGTCAAAAAGACCTGC
>NW_007731663.1:78654-80062 GCF_000696425.1 Galeopterus variegatus
CGTGGTTAAGAGTTTCAAGGTCAAACCTAGTACTTCCTATGAAAATAAAAGATAGCAGTACATTACATTGTCAAGTTAATACAGTGTGATGGAGCATCTCCAGACTGCAGATCCTGAAGGACTGTAAAAGTCTAATAGATTTAGGGAAACTGTACCTCAGGGAGCATATTAGACACCGCTCATCAATGGATCAAAACTGTCTTGGAAGCTGCCTTCCCAGGAAACAGCAGAGCCCCTCTAAATGATTGCTTTCCCTGCAACGACCTGGAGATAAATTGTACTTCATATGTCAACTTTACACGAATGGGGCACTTATTCTGAGTGGAGAATGCACCTTATTTTAGCCCAAATGAAAAAGTATATCCTTAGAAAGCCTAATTCTGTTTTCTTTTAAGTGATTATAAAATGACATAAAACCATATTAATTCCCTTAGCTCCATCTGCTCATTTTGAATATATTTGGACACATTTAGCTTTGCGCCCCTATTGGTGAAATGCCTTTAATTATTTCAAAGGATGTTTTGATGCATTTAAGTTTTAATCAGATATAAAATTGGCAGAGTGTAAAATTTGTACATATGCTCTCAGGAAGGCATCATTTCAATGAGCTTTTATCCTGGGAAGAAATGACATTTTACAAATGAAAACGTTAACAAGAATAACATAGCCGGACCATACAGACTTTTTCAGAGTTACCAGGTGCAGTCATCAATTTATTTCCCTCATTTCGTACACCACTAAAGTTGCATATGCTTTCACGGTCTGAACAGTCGCTTAGGAGCTCTTATTCCTAGGAGCTGAGGTTTGACGAGGAATAGCGCCGTTGACAGATTTCTGCCCCTTTGCTTCTCATGCATCTTTCTGTTAGTTGGGATTTAATCTTTTCCATGGGGAGGACTGTTCAAATTGAGTAATTTAAATACTCTCAGTGACTAGACAATGCATCATGGTGCCCCTCGGGGACCAGGCTGTCAGTTGGAGCATCCATTACAGGAGTCTTGACTCCTCTGGCTGGGAAGGAGATGCAGGAGCAGGGTGCAGAGGCTTAGCGCACCAAGTTCCTCACTGGGGTCTGTTTTGTCTATCTGCACCACCTAATTGCTAAAATAGGTCTGTTTCACATCACAGAACGCACCTTTGTTTATTTGTGTTATGCTACTGGTCAGTGTGGGTGAGGAACAGACTTGGTGAGGAAGAGTAGAAATCACTATTCTAATTCTTTTGCCATATCTGGAAAAGCAGGTGTTCCAGTCATTGCTGCCCAGCAGATTACTTCCGAATTTAGCAGCCTCTAACAACAAGGATATATGCTGTCTTACAATGTTGCAAATTTGGTATTTGTTTTTTTTTTTTTAAAAAGATGACCGGTAAGTGGATCTCAACCCTTGGCTTGGTGTTGTCAACACCA
>NW_007731663.1:80849-82128 GCF_000696425.1 Galeopterus variegatus
CGTGGCCTTGGTGTTATCAGCACCGCACTCTCCCGAGTGAGCCACGGGCCGGCCCGGAATTTGGTATTTGGGCAGGGCTTAGATGGATGATTCTTCTGGGCCACGTGGCTTTGACTGAGGTCACTCAGTGTTACTTGACTCATGGATGAATCAATCTGGAGGGTCCAAGAAGGCTTCTCTCACATGTCTGGGTCTTTGTGGGTGCAGCTGGAAGGTGAGGACTATTGAAACAGCACCTATATGTGGCCTTTCAAGCACGGCAGTCTCAGGGTAGTCAGACTTCTTTCACTGTAGCTCAGGCTCCCAGAGAGAGTGCTGTAAGAGGCCCAGGCAGAAGCTGTAAGGCTTCTTGCAAGCCAGTTTCAAAAGTTATGCCCATCACTTCTCCCATAAATTATTTACCAAGGTGGTCATAGGCTAATCCAGGTTAAAGGGAAACAGAAATAGACCCCATCCCTTGATGAAAGGATTGTTAAAGAATGTGCAGTCATCTTTAACCCACCACTGCAAGGTGGTGGTGGTGGTGGTTGTTTGGAAACTGAATGTCACTGTTCGAGGCACGTCATTAAATTGTACCATAGAAAGAAGGGTAACAAATATGCATGTTCAACTAAACCAAGAGCAGCTAAGAAAGTTACTAGAGTTATTACAAAATAAACTTGTTCTTTTTCTTCATCCTCCATTTCCAAAAATCACTAAATCTTGTCCATTTTACCTTCTAAATATTGCAAAGATTTCCACTCTCTCTATTGCCATCATCTCCACCAACTTCACCATCACCCCCACCACCATCACCATCAACTCCACCATCACCATCAACTCCACCATCACCATCAACTCCACCATCACCACTTCCACCACCTCCACCACCATCACCATGTCTGTCCAAGAAACCTCTATTTCACCTGCAATAGCCTCCTGACTGTTCTAGGTGCATCCACCCTGACCCCTTCCAGTCCATTTGCTCCACTGCCGAGTGATTGCTTTCAGGTCTGATCGTGTCACCAAGCCTTCATGTAACTCTTCAAAGGCTTCCCAGTGCTTTTAAAATGGAAACAAAACTATTTCATGGTGCATAGGCCTAGTCTACCTCTAGCTTCATCTCGGATCAAGTTCTCCTTTTCTTTGTTCCATCCCAATCCTTTCAGGTTTTTCTTCTTGCCATATTTTCTTGATTCGTCGGCTGATCCCCCAGCTTAAATACCTTTTCCTCCTCTGTTTGAGTAGGAAGTCCTTTTCTCAGGTTGTATAATGTTAGGTAAGCCAAACACTCCCATTT
>NW_007731663.1:83477-84954 GCF_000696425.1 Galeopterus variegatus
TTTTTTAACTGTGTATGATATTCCATCATATACATACACCACAATTTATTTATCTGCTCTTGTACTGATGATTATTTAGGTTGTTCCCAAATTTTCATTAATCAAACTCTGTTGAGATAAAAATGGACATAGGTACAAGAGTTTCTCTAGATCATATACCTGGGTATAGCATTGCTGAGGATGTTTATTTTCAACTTTACCATGTGTTACTAAATTATTCTCTAAAGTGGTTACACCAATTTACCTTCCACCAGCAGTGTGTGATGGTTCTAGCTTCTCCACATCTTCATCAAAAATTTGTATTGTCAGAACTACTTAAAAAAATTTTTTTTTTACCAACCTGATTGGTGTGAAGTATCTAATCACATTTTAATTTTCACGTTCTGGATTTGTGAAGTTGATTATCTTTTCAAGTGTTAATTGGTGATATGGTTTTCTTCCTTGAATTTCTGAATTTCTTTATCCACTTTTTAATTGGGTTATTTGTCCATTTTCCCCTAGCTGATAGAATATCTTTATATTCTCAGAGTACTAATTATTTGTCTGTTACATATACATGTTGCAAATATCTTCTCTCAGCATACTGGTGTTTTGTCTTTTATACATGGTTCATATATTTTTCTCCCAGTCTGTGGCTTATCTTTTAAATTTTATTTCTAGTGTTTGGTCATACATAAAGATTATATTCTTAATGTAGTCTAACTTGTCATTCTTTTCCTGAGTTATGACGTTGTGGTCTTGTTCCCAGAAATTCTTTCATACCATGAGGTAATATAGATATCTTCCTATACTTTTTCCCCATATGTTTTAAAGTTCTACTTTTCATATTTAGTTTTTAAATCCCTCTAATACTTATTTTAGGATATGGTATAAAATGTTAACTTAAATTTGTTTTTCCCCCCCATATTGAAAGCCAGGGTCCTCACATCCTCACACAATTTATTCAATAGGTTATTCTTCTCCACTTATTTTGTTTTAATTAACATACAGTAGAATGATTTTTTCTGTGTAAAATTCCATGAATTTTAATACAAATATACATTTGTGCAACTGCCACTATAGTCAAGGTACAGAACAGCTTCATCACCCAAATGTGTATGCAACAGAGCTGAAAAACATGTGAAGCAAAAACTGATAGAACTGGGAAGAGAAATAGATAAATCACAAGTATAGGGGCTTTCAACACTCATTTTTCAACAATTTGTAGAACAATAAGACAAAAAATTAGCAGGGATGTAGAAGAACTTAACACCATCAACCAGCACATTCTAATCAACATTTATAGAGCACTCCATTCAACAATAGCAGAATACATATTTTTTTTCAATAAATGAAGAATATATACCTAGATAGAAAATATCCTGGGTCATAAAACAAATTTCAACAAATTTAAGTGAATAGAAATCATGCTGAGCGTATTTTCTGACCACAATGGAATCAAACTAGAAATCAATAACAGAAAGATAACAGTAAAATC
>NW_007731663.1:85336-89085 GCF_000696425.1 Galeopterus variegatus
TATTTTCTGACCACAATGGAATCAAACTAGAAATCAATAACAGAAAGATAACAGTAAAATCTCCAAACATTTGGAAGCTAAATGACATATTTCTAAATAATCCATGGGTCAAAGAGGAAACCTCAAGGGAAATTTAAAAATACATTGAACTGAATGAAAATGAATATACAGTATATCAAAATTTGTTGGGCGCAGCTAAAGCAGGGTTAAGAGGGCAATTTATAGCACTAAATACTTACTTTAGAAAAAGAAAGCAAGTCTCATGTAAGTAATTTAAACTCCCACCTCAAGAACCTGGGAAAAGGAGAACAAAATAAACCCAAAGCAAGTAGAAGGAAGGAAATAATAATGATAAGAGCACAAATCAATAAAATTGAAGACAGAAAAAGAAGAGAAAAAATCAATAAAACAAAAAGATTTTTTTGAAAGACCAATAAAATTGACAAAACTATAGCAAGAATGACAAAGAAAAAAGAGAGAAGATGCAAATCCTTACTATCAGGGATGAAACACAGAATATCACTGCAGACACTGCAGACATCCAAAGAATAATAAAAAAATAGTACAAACAACTCTACATCATACATTTGGCTACATAGATGAAATGAACCAATCTCTTGAAAAGAACAAACTATCACTACTCACCCAATATGTAATAAATAATTTGAATAGCTCCAAAACTATTAATGACATTGATTTTATAATTTAAAATTCTCAAAAACAAGAAACAAAAACAAAACTACCAGCCCAGATAGTTTTACAGGAGAATTGTGCAAAGCATTTAAAGAAGAATTAACATCAATTATACAAAATCTCTAAAAAATAGAAGAGGAAGGAAAGCCTCCTAATTTATTTTATGAAGCCAGTGTTACCTTAACACCAAAATCAGACAAAGATAGTATCAAAAAGAAAACTACAGACCAATATCTCTCATGAATATAGATGCAAAACCCCTAACAAAATATTAGAAAATTGAACTCAGCAATAAATACATATATGTATGTATGTAAATATATATATATGTATATATATGTATGTATGAAATATATATATATGTATATATATGTATGTATGAAATATATATATATATATGTATGTATGTATTCTAGGAGAAACAACCCTCCTAGAACTAACTAGAACAAATAGCTGAGTTTAGCAAGGTCTCAGGATAAATGATCAACATGCAAAACACACTGACATTAAAATTACAATGCCATTTACAATTTCTTAAAAAATAAAATACTTAGGTTTAGATCTAACAAAACATGGTCAGGACTTGTATGGTGCAAAATATGAAACACTGATGAAGGAAATGTAAAAAGATGCAAACAAATGGATAGGCATACTATGTTCATGGATTGGAAGATTCAAATAATAAAGGTGATAATATTTCTCCCCAAGTGGATATATAGCCTTGATGCAATTTAGTGTTATCAAAATCCTAACAAGTTTTTGTGTATATATGGACAAGTTTATTCTGAAGTTTATTTTGAAAGACAGAGGAACTAAAATACCTAAAAGCAGTTTTGAAAAAGAGGAATAAATTGGAAAAAATTACTTTACCTGATTTCAAGGCTTTATATTAAATAGCTACAGGAATCAAGATGTGTGAAATTAACAGAAGGATTGAATGGATCAATGGAATGGAGTAGAGAAGGCATATCAACCCACACAGGTGTGCCTAAATGATTTTTGACACTGATGTAAAAGCAATTCAATGGAGGAAGAATAGTCTTTTCAGCAAATAGTGCTGAAGCAATTGGCTATCCATTGGCAAAATAAAAATCACTACATAAACCTTACACCTATACAAATATTAACCCAAAATAAGTGATAAACTTATACGGAAAATGTAAAGCTGTAAAACCTTTAGAAGAAAACATGGGGGGAAATCATCATGACCTAAGGCTTGACAAAGAGTTCTTAGGCATGTCACCAGAAGCATAATTCTTAAAAGGAAAAAATTCAATAAATTTTGCTTCATCAAATTAAAAATTTTTTGTTTTGCAAAAGACTGGTATGAGATGAAAATACAAGTTACACACTGGGGAAAATATTTGCAAATCACATATCTAACAAACGACATATATTTAGAATATATAAAGAAACCTCAAACTTAGCAGTAAAAAATTAAGCAAGCCAGTTCAAAAATGGGCAAAAGGCATGAACAAACATTTTACTGAAAAGGATATACAGGGCTGGCCTGTTAGTTCAGCTGGTAGAGTGTGGTGCCAATAACACCAAGGTCAAGGGTTTGGATCCCCACACTGGCCAGCTGCCCAAACCAAAAAAAAAAAACAAAAGGATATATGGTTAACAAAGAAGCACATGAAAAGATATTCAACATCACTAGCCATTAGAAAAATGCAATTTAAGGTCTCATAAAAGTAGAGAGTAGAATAGCAATTACTAGAGACTGGTGGGAGGAAAGGAAAGAGGAGGATGGGAAAAGGGTGGTCTATGAATACAAAATAGTAGAGAGATAGGAAGAATGGGATCTAGGGTTCTATAGTAACGTAGGGAGACTACAGTTAACAACAAAGTACTGTGTATCTCTGAATAGCCAGTCGAGATGATGTTGAATGTTCCTAACACAAAGATGTGACAGATGTTTGAAGTGATAGATATACCAAGCACCCTGATGTAATCATGCACACAGTATGAATGTATCCAAATATCATATTGTACTCCATAAATATACACAATTGTCATGGGTCAATTAGGAAAAATAAATTAAAAAGAGAGAAAAAAGAGAGAAATAGTAATAGTGGTTACCAGAGGAAGGGAAAGTGGGGGGTGGGGGGCTGGGGAAATGTTGGTAGACTGGTATAAAGTTACAAAGTTACAGTTAGGCAAGAAAAATAAGGTCTGGTGCCCTAGGGTGAGGATAGCTGATACTATTGTATTGTATATTTCGAGATAGCCAGACAAGAGGATCTTGAATGTTATAATCACAGAGAAATGCTAAATGTTTAGGTGATAGATATGCTAACTATTCTGATTGGATCATTATACAGTATATGCATGTATTGAAACAACAAACTGTACCCCATAAACATGTACAATGAAAAAAATTAAAATAATAAAAAAGATTAAATGACAGAGAAAGAAAGGATGAGAAAGAAAGAAAGAAAAAATGTAATTAAGACCACCATGAGAATGGCTAAAATACAATGTGTGACAATACCAAAGCCTGGTGAGATGCAGAGACTCTGACCCCTCATCTATTTTGGTGGGTATAAAGTGGTACAGCTACTCTGGAAAAGAGCATGGCAGTTTCTTTAAAAAGTAAACAGGTACTTACCATATGACCCAGCAATTCCACTCCTGGACACCTATCCCAGAGAAATGAAAACTTATGGCCATGCAAAAACCTTTGCACTATCATGCATAAATTCTTTATCCATAATAGCATAGCACTGCAAACAACCCAAACATCCTTTATTTTATTTTTAAAAATTTATTTATTGAAACATAATTGATTGTATATATCTGCATTGAATATTGACACCCAAATGTCCTTTAATGAGTGAATTAACAAACTGTGGAATAGCTATACAATGAAATACTTCTCAGCAATGAAAAGATACAAACTATTGATGCATGCAACAACGTGAGTGAAGAAATCCATTCTCAAAAGGTTACATACTGGGCCGGCCCGGTGGCGCACTGGATAGTGCCCCGCTTAGGGAAGCGCGGCGGCGCTCCCGCCCGAGGGTTCGGATCCCACATACGGACTGGTTCCCGCT
>NW_007731663.1:89908-92116 GCF_000696425.1 Galeopterus variegatus
GCACTCCCAAGTGGCGCACTGTAGCAGTGCGCCACCGGGCCGGCCCATGCATAAATTCTTTATCCATAACAGCATAGTACTGCAAACAACCCAGCATCCTTTATTTTATTTTTTTAAATTTATTTATTGAAACATAATTGATTGTATATATCTGCATTGAATATCGAGACCCAAATGTCCTTTAATGGGTGAATTAACAAACTGTGGAATAGCTATACAATGAAATACTTCTCAGCAATGAAAAGATACAAACTACTGATGCATGCAACAACGTGAGTGAAGAAATCCATTCTCAAAAGGTTACATACTGTACCATTCCATTTATATAACATTCTTAAAATAACAAAATTACAGCCACAGAAAATGCATAAACATGGGGATTAATTAGAGTGTGGCTATAAAGGAGTAGCACAAGATAACCTGTGTTAATGAAACAGTTTGTCTCAATAGTGATGGTACTAACACAAAGCTACACATATGATAAAATTGCATAAAACTATACACTTACGTAAATAAATGAGTGCATGTATAACTGGTGAAAACTGAATAATTTCCATAGATTGTTCCACTGTCAGTTTTCCAATCTTGATATTGCACTACAGTTGCAAGATATCAGCCTTTGGGGAGGCATGGTAGGTGGTACATAGGATCTCCCTGTACATTTCTTTTCAACATTCTGGGAATCTACAATTATTTCAAAATAAAAAATATCAAATTTTAAAATTTTTATATTTTATTATTATTTTTTTTCTAGGTCTTTTTAAAAAAATTTTTATTGAATCAAAATTGATCATACATATTTTTGGGGTTCAACATTGAGATATGTTGATCAAATCAATATTACTAGCATATATATTGTTGCAAATCATAATTATTCTTTATGCCCCTTGTCCAATACCTCCCGAGCCCCCTTCTTTCCCCCCTCCCCTCTCTAATCACCCTAGATTTCTTCCCTTCCTCTGAAAGAGTAATAGTTACTCTGTTGATTTGCTGCATTTTAAATTAAATATCAATTGTTCTTATTTGCGTGGGTCTGTTTTTGTGTTATATTCAGTTCCATTGATTTGTGTATCTGTCCCTTATCAATACCTTAGTCTTGATAACTGCAGCTTTACAGTCTTAATATTAAGCAGTAATTCCTCTTAATTACTCTATTTATTTATTTAGCAAAATTGTTTTAGCCTTTCCATATAAATTTTAGAATCATCTTGTCTATATGTACAAAAATTCTGGTCTTTTGATTAGATTTGCATTAAACCTGTACATAAATTTGGGAAGAAAATTGCCAAAATTACTATGTTGAGTCTTCCAATCTACCAACAGTCTCTCAATTTATTTAGGTATTCTTTCTTTCCTTTCATCAGCTTTCTGTAGTTTTCAACATGTAGATCCTGTACATTCTTTGTTTTATTTGTACCTAAATATTTCATTTTTTNAATCTACCAACAGTCTCTCAATTTATTTAGGTATTCTTTCTTTCCTTTCATCAGCTTTCTGTAGTTTTCAACATGTAGATCCTGTACATTCTTTGTTTTATTTGTACCTAAATATTTCATTTTTTGACATCATAACTGTTATTTTTTAAATTTTGGTTTCCAAGTGTTCATTACTAATATGTCAAAATATTATCTATTTGTGTATCATCCTTGTAATTTGCAGTCTTGCCAAACTCACTTATTTGTTCTAGGGACTATTTTATTTCTGCCTTTCTAATCTGTATGCCCATTAGTCCTTTTTCTTGCTTTATTGCACAGGTTAATACTTCCAGTACAATGTTGAATAGGAATAGTAAAAATGGACACTCTTGCCTTGTTTTCAATCTCAGTGTAAAGCAGTCAGTCTTTCACCATCAAGTATGATGCTGTCTGTAAGTTTTTGGTAGATGCTTTTTATGAGGTTGAGGAAATTTCCTTTAATTTCTTGATTACTGAGAATTATTATCATGAATGTGTGTTAAAATTTTTCAGATGATTTTTTTTTTGGTATCAATTGGTACGATTGTATGATTTATTTTCTTCTTAGCCTGTTAATATGATTAATTATATTGATTGATTTTCAAGTATTAAAACAGCTTTCCTGGTTCAGACTTGCATTCCTGTTATGAGCTGCACTCAGTCATATTGTATTATTGTGTTTGCATATTGCTGGATTTGATTTGCTAATACTTTGCTGAGGATTTTTGCATCTATGTTCATTAGGGATTTTTTT
>NW_007731663.1:93907-97721 GCF_000696425.1 Galeopterus variegatus
TGTTTTTTGAAGGATTGATCCATTTCTTTATGTTGTTGAATGTATGTACCTAGAGTTGTTTTTAATATTCTCTTCTTAATTTTTTAATATCTGTGGGTCTGTAGTGATATAAGCCCTTTAATTCCTTGCACTTTTCTCTTTTATCATTTTTTTCCAGATACATCTTTGCTGGAAGTTTATCAACTTAATTGATCTTTTAAAAGAGACATCTTGTGGATTTATTTTCTTTTTCTTTTGTTTTTAATTTCACTTGTTTTATTCTTAATTAGGAATCTTTATTATCTTCTTTTTAATGCTTACATTGAATTTATTTTTGCTCTTCTTAAGTTTCTTAAGATAAAAACTTACATTATTGCTTTGAGAATTTCTTTTCTCGCATGAGCATTTAGTGACATAAATTTCCCCTTAAGCCCTATTTAAGGGGGAAATAAATTTCCCCCCTGTTGTAGTCCACAAATTTTGATATGTTGCATTTTTATTTTCATCAGCTGTAAACGTTTTCTATTACTTTATTGTGACTACTTTAACTGATGTATTATTTACAAGTGCATTGTGTAATTTCCAAATGTTTGTAAAATTTCCTGTTATTCTTCAGGTATTGATTCTAGTCTAATATCATTAAAATCATACTTTGTATGATTTGAATTCACTTAAATTTGTTAGGTTTCATTTATGACCCAGGATATAGTCTATACTGATGAATCTGTATGTACACTTGAAAATAGTGTACATTCTGCTGCTGTTGAATGCAGTGTTCTATAAATATCAGATACAGTTGGTTGATAGTGTTGTTCAGTTTTATATCCTTGTTTATTTTTTGTCTATTATTTCTGTCAATTATGACAAATGAGTGTTGAAGTCTCCAATTTGAATAACCTAAATTGTGGATTTGTTCATTTCTCCTTTCAGTTGTGTCATTTTTGCTTCATGTATTTTAAAGTTCTGTGGTTAGGTGTATATACATTTAGAATTGTTTTCTTGGTGAACTGACCTTTTTATCATTATATAATATCTCTCTAACTTTATAATTTTTTTTCTTTTTTTTTGCTCAACAATCTCTGTATTTCAATAGATGTGTTTAGATCATTTACGTTTATTTAATGCAATTATTGATATGTTTGGATTTAGGACTACTATTTTATGATTTGTTTTTNTGTGTCATTTTTGCTTCATGTATTTTAAAGTTCTGTGGTTAGGTGTATATACATTTAGAATTGTTTTCTTGGTGAACTGACCTTTTTATCATTATATAATATCTCTCTATCTTTATAATTTTTTTTCTTTTTTTTTGCTCAACAATCTCTGTATTTCAATAGATGTGTTTAGATCATTTACATTTATTTAATGCAATTATTGATATGTTTGGATTTAGGACTACTATTTTATGATTTGTTTTTAATTTATTTCTAGGTGCATAGGAATCATCGGTGTAATATGGTGATCAAAATATCGCTGAACAGAATACTACTCAACAATCAACAGGAATGAATTACTGATGCATGCTATGCCGATATATGTCACATATGGATGAATCGCAAATGTATTATGTTGAGTGAAAGATGACTTGAGAGTTCATCCAATATAACTTCATTTATATGAAATTATAAAACAAGCAGAAAAATATCAGTACATTGTTGTGTCTAAAGGAGATAGGGTGGGGAGTTACTGGGAAGGGGAATGAGAGAACTTTTGAGGTTATAGGATTTTTCTATATTTTGATAGGTGTTTGGGCTATACAGGTGTATGCATTTGCTAAAACTCAGGCAATGTACATTTAATATTTGTACATTTCATTGTATGTAAATTTTACCTCAAAAGAAAAAAAAAACTGTAAAGAGTGAACTCTAGATGATGCTATGCTTGTTGGAATAATGGGAAGTGTACTTATGGCTGCAATTTCCTTTGAGATGCATTAAAAATAAGGTAGATTAATGGATGAATAGAGACATGGATAGATGAATAGCTATATGATGAAGCAAGTGTAGAAAATGTTAATGGTAGAAGCTAGGTGGCAGGTATATGAATGTTCGTTGTAAAATTCTTTAAATTTTAGTGTATGTTTGAAATATTCTGAATAAAATTTTGGCAAAAATATATGGTGAGGTCTGCATTGACCCCAACAATGTGACACAGCCATGGGAGAGCCACTGGGAGGATGTAGAGTGGAACCCATATCATGTGGAGGATGATCGAAAGAAGAAAGGATGACTTTCTCCCATTCCCAAGAGGGGTTCAATATTTTCTGGGTTGCTCCAAATGGTAAAATTAGGACATACAGGTGGAAATTATAAGCCAGCCAATTTGCATTCAGTAGACTTTCCAGTGACTAGAACTATTTAAACCCAAGATGGTTGCTTCATGAGGAGTAAGATTCCTATGCCTGAGCAGAAGGTGGCAAACCACTTATCAGAGATGTCTTAGAGACTTATTTTTATAGGGAATTGATGACATCTGGTTCCTTTTGATTCTGACTCTTATGTTCTAGTATTGGGGTTAATATTTTGGAACAGGGATTGGCAAACTACAGTTGGCAGGCAAAATTCAGCCTGATGCCTGTTTTGTAAATACAGTTTTATTGGAACACGGCCACGTTCATTCACTTACATATTGTGTATGGTTGCTTTCATGCTACAATGACAGAGTTGAGGAGTTGCAAAGCCTAAGATATTTGCTATTCGGTCTTTTTTTTAAAAAAGTTCTGGAAGATTTGGGCTTCCCATCTGAGTCTCCCCTAGAGCAAGTCACCCAGCTTCTCTGTGATTTGGCAGCACACCTTAGTTTCAGAACTCAGCTCGGTGCCTGGAACACAGCTGGTGCTCAATACGTACTTGAGCCAGAGAGTGAATGAATGACTGGCAAGGTAGCATCTTACTGCCAGGGCTTTGAAAATCTGTAGGCTCTGTGAGGGCAGGGATGTTGTCTGTGATGTCCGGGCTGTGTCCCCAGGGTCTGATGCACTGACCATCACATTGCAGACCATCATTACAGATTTGTTGGATTGAATTGAACAGGTGTACTTGCATGGCATTTTATTTGTTAAACATTGGCTGCCATTTGCTCAAGCTGTATCTTGCCAACGGGCCAGCAGTTGGTTGGCTATGAGAAGCTTGAGGGAAAAGGCGGTTTCTCTCTTGCCTTCACACAGATGTCCCTGTTCTTGCAGTTTGTCCCTCTGAGACTGGCACACTTGAGAACAGCAACACCATGGACTAATTGTTCCATCACCTGAGCCATGATCTCTTTGTCAGAAGTTGGCCAGGCTGAGATTTTCTACCTCATCCTGTCCTCACACACTGTGCTTGAGCTTGGCAAACCCATGATGCTTGAGTTGCATTTAATAGCCACCCAAGGTTCCAAATTGCTTAAATTTGTTTTAATCCATAGATTATTTACACATAGAGATCTAAGTCAAGGTATCAACCAGGAGTGGGTATGATGGATCTGCTCTGTAGAAACCAGGACTATTTCCTGTTCCTGTGTCTTCTGCCTCCTTATCTATCAAGAAGCATTTCCAGTGTCACCTCCTCTGGGAAGCCTTCCTTGAACTCACTGGTGAAACTACAACTCTCCCACAGTCATGATGAGACTATAGAGGACTTCTGAATAGCAGTCATAAAATTCTGATCTATCCTCCCAAGCTTAATGATAGTCTAATACTAAATCAGATAGAGAATAAAGGTGGGAACAAAGACTCCAGAAGATTAAAGATGTAATTTCTCTCTCTCTCTCTCTCTTTTTTTTTTCTTACTAACTTAACACTGAGGGTCTTTTTTTTTTTTTTTTCCTTTTTTTTGGTCTTTTTTCGTGTCCGGCA
>NW_007731663.1:98723-101822 GCF_000696425.1 Galeopterus variegatus
CGGCGGGAGCGCCACCGCGCTCCCAAGCGACGCACTGTAGCAGTGCGCCACCAGGCCGGCCCCAACACTGAAGGTCTTTATCTGAGAAGAACAAGAATTTCTGCCTCACATCAAGAGCTAGGTAATTCAATGTTTCCCCCCCAAAAAAACAGCCTTCCTCAAAGCTCCCTGGGCTCTATCTTCTCATAACCTCATTTCCCTCATTGTAATGCCCAAGCACAATACATGGTACTAAGCACACAAGGGATCTTCAAAAAGTTCATGGAAAGATTGGTATTATCTTTTGATTTCATTTTTCCACGAACTTTTTGAAGTACTCTCATACATTCAGTAATGATTGCTCACTAACAATTTCTTATGTTGTAGACTTCTTGACCCAGAGAGATTTTAAAGCTTCCTGAGGGTAAAGACTGCGTCTTTAACTTCTCTTAAATAATAATGATGTGGGGAGCCTTCTGGTGGGCTGGAACAATTCAATAACTTGATCAGGGTCACGTAGGTGAATACATGTGCAAATGTTCACCCACAAAGCTCTACATTTAGGATGTGTGCATTTTACTGTGTTATGTTATACCTTCTTAAAAACTAAAGAAAATAATAATGATATGGTGATTTATTAAACATTCACTATGTACTAGTGCTAGGCGAGGGGCTTTATGTACATTATTTTTATCCTCATTATAACTGAATGAGGTTGGTACATTATGTCCCCTGAACAGATGAGCAAACTGAGGTTCAAAGAGATGAAGTAGTTTGCTGGCCAGTTCTGGAGTCACAGGCCAAACTCAGGCAGATTGGACTGTGAATTTTGTTTTTCTCAACTGAGCTTACTAGGGCCTCAGGGGGAAAAGAAACACACACGTACACAAATGCACATACACACGTGTACAAATGCAGACACACATACATATACGCTTACTCAAAACGAGTTTTCAGACTAAAATTCCAAAGCACATCTTATAGGAGATCAAGAGATTCTTCCCTGCCAAGGAAATGCAAAAACAAAAGCACTCTGAGAAGGACTTGCCAAAGATGTGCCTAGAACAGCACTTCCCAAATTTAACATGCACGGAGTCACCTGGGCATCTTGTTAAAATGAATATTCAGACTCGAGACATCTGAGGTGGGCTCTGGGTCTGAATCTCTCACAAGCTTTGGGTGATGCTTATGCTGCTGGCCTGTGATCCACACTTTGCACAGTCATACAGCAGAGCCTGTTGCTATTGCAAGTGTAATTAATCAAATCGTTAGTAAAAAGCAAGAAATTGCTTAGAAAGCAACAGTCGTTTCAGCAAATGTAAAATGTTGGCATTGTCCCTGGTCAGGTTAAAAACTTAATTTTTACCCAAAGTGATACATCTGAAACCCATTTCTGAGGGACCTGACCTGAGGCTTGTAGGTCTCAGAGCCCACCTTGTTGCCAGGGGGCAGATTCCCAAGAGAAACAGGAGGGGGGTTACCTGATCTTTCTGCAGGAGGAAATGGGGCTCTATGTTCACAGTCACCTCCTGTGGCTTTTACACCTGCAGCTCCAGGTGTGTCATAACCAAACCCTGTGAGTCTGAGTTTGAAGACAAGCAGGATTCACTATTCCATGCTCTTGCAGTTTTCTCTTGCCCTCCCTGCCCCCCAGATCTTGACCAAAGCCAATCTGTGTGTTGGCAGTGCACCAGCAAAGGTATGCGAGCTGTCAATTTGCAAAGTCCCAGACCTAAATTTAGACAGAATGCGGAATACAGCTCCAGGTTTACCCGCAGAGGTTGTCTTTATTACCAAGAGATCAAAATAGTTGTTGGTAGGGAAACGTATAACTTAGCTTGACATACCTAGCAGGCTGTAACAAAGGTAGCTTCCCATCCAGCCAGCTCTTGTACCCTAATCAATGAATTTGCCCCCTGAAATCATGCAGTGGCTCAGCAAAAAAANTATATATATATATATATATATATATATTCTCTTACATACTCACACATACACACACACCAGATATAAATATACCGATAAAAATGTTTTGATTCTTGGCACTGGTGTTGTGCTACCACATAATCTGAAGCACAGTCCTAAGACCTCGTCAAGAATGTTGTTCCTCGATCTTTGCTGCAATTTGGTGCAATCTATGCAGACAAAGAGTTTTTGTTGTGTGCTTCTCTCTGTGTGTCCTTTTTTTAGTATCCCAGGCAGGCCATGGGGGAATGACAGCCCTAAGACTGAGTGCATAGGAGGAATGTAGGAGAAATACGGGTGCCATGCCTCGATTCAGAAACGCAGCAGCAGTAATCAGCTTCAAGTTTGATTCACAGCTGCCAAGAATCATTCCCCCTGATAGCTGTCTCTTTTGTGAGATGCTGATATACAGGGTCTGTACAGTGTTGGCAGCAGCTTTGTGGACAACCCTGTTATAAGCCCTCCACAAAGATCCAGTTATTTGGTTGTTGTTATGGGAACAGTACAATTATGGCCAAATTGAAGTGCTGATGGGGGACAAAAAAGGAAGTGGATTGGGAGTGGGCAAAATTGCTATTTTCATCCAAACGTATTTTGGCTGATCACCTGGACTGAATATGAACAACAATCAGGACAAACAGGTAGCAGAAACCCTGCCTGGCTCCAGAGGTTACTGATCCAAGTTTATGCTGGAAAAAAAAAATTACCTTTAAGAGAAAAAGTACCACATCCTCTTATTTTCTTTGTGATTTTACAGAAATACTATAATTGTGCATCAGAGCAGGAAGTTCAATGATGTTCAGAGATTCTATGTTGCCTCTTTACTTTTGTTATCTAACTTAATGCAAGCCCAAAATATGTAATTTTGCAATTTCAGGTTTTTTATTGAAAAATCTAAAGTATCAGTAAATAACCTTCCAGAAGGATTGTTATCATTATCCAGACCTAATACAGTTATCAAGCAAATGCTTGACTAGAAGCTAATTAAAGGTAGTAACCAAAATGCCAAGGTAATTCATGCTCCATGAAACTGAGCTTCTTTTTCAAAGCTATAGCAGGAAGAGATTACTTCCCATAAAAATGGCATCATGGAGGGCCGGCTCGGTGGCGCACTGGAGAGTGCGCCGCTTGGGAGCGCGGCGGTGCTCCCGCCGA
>NW_007731663.1:102794-108971 GCF_000696425.1 Galeopterus variegatus
ACACACACACACACACACACACACACACACACACACACACACCCCTTCTATTCAAGATGAGTTTTCAAACTAAAATTGCAAAACACATCTTATAGATGATGATTAACAAATTCATCACTACCAAGGGAATACAAATATTAGAGCAATCTGAAAAGGATGTTGACTAAGTAAAATTGTAATACTTAGGGATAAAAGAGGGAGCAACAACCTTAGAACAAGACCAAGATAATCAACCAAAACTAGGAAGAGAAGAAAAAAGAAAGATTTTTGTAAGTCCTAGAAATAGGAGCTCCCACTTATGGGAAGACGAAGTAGATGTAATTTCCCTAAAATCCCTGGACATAATATATTAAACAAACAAACAAACACAGAAAGAGGTTGAGAGGTGGAGAGAAGGCAGACCTTCTAGGGACCTCAGAATCAAGAAATGATAAAGTAGTGAGTTCTTTAAGTTTTCTCTTTGACTCAAATGTCTCAGATTGGGTGTTGGAAAACTGGCAACCAGAAGAACCAACAGGCACAGAAAAGAAGTGAAAAAAATCCCAAGGAAAACCTATTTTTCTAGCCAGAGAAGCAGGAAAGAGGCAGCCTAGCAAGACAGAAAACTTTTATACCATAATCACTCTACACTAGACAAAGACCACAAAAAACTGTGGCCCACTCACACACTCACAAGCAAAGGCTGAGTGGACAGCCAGAACTGTCACACCTGCTGAGTGGTAACAAGGCACAACCCGACAGGGTCACTGAAGACCATGTAGAGAGCCTGGAGGGTGTGATACACCCGTTCACGTCCCCACTGGGGTGGTATCAGAAGAGCCAAGTGAATAATCAGAACATTCACCACTGTCCAGTGATTCAAGGCTACCTCCGTGCCATGAAAGTGGGCACCACATGAAAAGGACCCAGGAAGTACACATGGGCCCAGCAGCCAGGGTGGTGTCAATGGAGGTCCGGTGGGGAACTTGAAGCCACACCCACCCAGCAGTCATGAGGAACACCACTTCCTTTGGTGTCATCAGAGGCCAAGTGGGGAACCTGCATTTCCAAACCCCACCCGAAAGTAACAAGGGAGCATCCTCTTTGTCAGCTGAAGAAGTGTCAGAAAAGCCTGCTAAAACAGAAGATTTAAATAAAATCCAGAGTTTCATAACATAATATCCCAACTTTCAGTTTCATCAAATATTACTCATTACATCAAGAACCAGAAAAAAATTTAACTTGAATGAGAAAAAGAGCATCGACAGATGCAGGAGTGGGTTGAATAGGATCCTCCTAAAATTCATGTTCACCTGGAACCTCAGAATGTGATCTTATTTGGAAATAAGGTCTTTGCAGATGTAATTAGTTAAGGAATACAAGATGAAGTGGGTCCTAGATCCAATGACTGGTGTATTTTATTAGAGATAGAGAAGAGGGCCATGTGAAAGTGGAGGCAGATATTATATTCATATATATATATGAATATAATTACACACACACACACACACACAAGCCAAGGAATGCCAAGGACTGAAGCTAGAAGAGAATCATGGGGCAGTTTCTCCCTCAGAGCCTCCGCGAGGAATCAACTCTGCTGACACTCTGATATCAGGCTTCTAGCCTCCAGAACTGTGAGAGAATAGATGTCTGTTGTTTTAAGTCACCCTGTTTCTTGTAATCTGTTATGGCAGCCCTAGCAAACCAAGACAGATGCCAACACTAAGGTGACACAGATATTAGAATTATCTGACAAAGATGTTTAAAGCACTCATTATAAAATGCTTCAATGGGCAATTATGAACACCCTTGGAACAAATAAAAATATAGAAAGTCTCAGCATAAAAATAGATGATATATAAAAAAAGAATCAAACGAACATTTTAAAACTAAAAACTACAACAACTGACATAAAACCTCAGTGGATGGGTTTAACAGCAGAATGGAGAAGATAGAGAAAGGAATCGGTGCCCTTGAAGAAAGAACAACAGAAATGACCCAATCTGAATGACAGAGAAAATAAACTGAAAAAACAAAAGCAGATTTTCAGGAATCTGTGAAACTATAACAAAAGATCTAATATTCATGTCATCAGAATTCCAGAAGGAGAGGAGAAAGTGGGTTAGGCTGAAAAAGGAATAATGGCTGAAAAATTCCCAAATTTGTCAAAAGACATAAATTTACAGATTCAAGAAGCTGAATAAATCCCAAACGGGATAAACTAAAAAAAAAAAAAAAAAAAAAAAAAAAAAAAAAAACCAAGGCCCGGTTTTTTAAAATTTTTTGTTTTAAAAAAAAAAAAAAAGGGAAAAAAACCCCAAACGGGAAAAAAAAAAAAAAAAAAAAAAAAAAAAAAAAAAAAATCATAGTCCGGTTTATTAAAACTCTTTGATTTAAAAAGAAAATAGAAAGAGAAAAAATCTTGAAGGCATTGAGAGAGAAATAGACCTTACCAATAAGGGAGAAACAAAAAATATCACAGCAGATTTCCCATCAGAAACCATAGAGGCCAAAAGAAAGTGGTACAACATTTTTTTAAGCACTGAAATAATAATAATAATAATAATAAACAACCCAATCCAGAATTCTGTCTCCAATAAAAATATTCTTCAGAAATGACAAGGCATATTTGAATAAAGAGAAGCTAAGAGAATTTGTCACCAGCAGACTTATGCTGAAAGAATGGCTAAAGAAAATTCTCCAAGTGAAAAGAAAATGATACAAGAAGGAATCTTGGTATATCAGGAAAGAAGAAAGAATACAATAGACTTTTCTTCTCCTCTTGAGTTTCCTACATTATTTTCAATGGTTGAAGCAAAAGTTATACTTCTGTTTGATGTGATTCTCAATGTATGTAGAGACAGCTAATATAAATGGGGGAGGATAAAGGGATGTAAAAGAGAAGTAAAGTTTCTGCATTTCACTCTATCTGCTAAAATAGTGACACCAGGAGACTGTGAAATATTATGTATATATAACATAGTACCTAGAGCAGCACCTAACAAATCTATAAAGATATGCATTCAAAAGCACTATAAATAAAGTTAGAAAGATATGGTCAAGTAAACATAAGAAAGCAGAAAAAAGAATACAGAAAACAATTCTAGTTTTAACTCTGACATGTAAAGAGCTTGGAAGTTTTCCCTCTTATCCTCACAATAAGAAAAAAAAGCTGAATAAACTGAAAATCAACAACTCTTTTTAGATCCATCATAGAATTGTGGTCACAGGGCAAAGCACTGCCTTGAAATTTGTAGACACAGGTAAATACAAAGAATCACAGCTGATGGGGAGCAGAAGCCACTGGAGCCAGTAACCAGCAGGAGCACTTAAAAGGCAACTGACTAATTTCTGGAAGCTGAACCAGGACTAGCTCGAGAGTTAAAATGCTATAGGGGCTCAGTCTTAGGACCCCCCACACTTTTATAGGTTTTACCTCCAGGAGACTCACCATGTTCTCCCAGTGAAGACTGAAGAAAAATCCCCTCATGCCTCAAGCAGGAGGAAGCAAAAAATAATCATTTTGAAAAATATCCAGAACATTCTGTTCTCAGCAACAAAGTCCTGCTCTCAAGGGAAACTTCTAGAACCTTACCTGATCTAAGGCAAGGGCAATTAGGTAACTGGACCCCACTCTAGCTTCTCTGTCTCACATAAGGGAAGAAAAAAAAAGGCTGGGAAACTTTTTGAAGGTTATAGCATAGGAACTCAGGCTCAAAAAAAAAAAAGAAAAAGAAAAAAACCCTCAGATTTAATCACAGAATTATAGACTCTCCCCTCCTCCATATTTTACCACCACAACAGGGCTCCAGGATAACAACAGCAGATTACAAGCTGAGTGACACAGAATGTATTTAAAAAGAAGTTTCTTGGGAAACCCAAAGACAACAGGGGAGATAAAAACAAGGACACTAGAGGGATTTGAAGCCTCTGACACTACAGCTATGGCAAACATTAAACACAGCCTAACTCCCAGCTAGATAAACATAAATCCTCAAATTAAAGGCCTATTTATCTCAGTTCCTATTACCTGATACATCGCGTCTGACTTTCAACAAAAAATTACAGGCACGCTAAAAGATAAGAAAAAGCATAGTCTAAAGACACAAAGCAAGCATCAGAATCAGACTCAGATATGACACAGATGTTGAAATCATCAGGCTGGGCATTCAAAATAACTATGATTAATATGCTAAGGGAGCTAATGGAAAAGTGGATAACATGCAAGAACAGATGGTAATGTAAGTAGAGACATAGACATGATAACAAAGGACCAATAGGAAATGCTAGAAATAAAAAACACTGTTACAGAAATGATGAATGCTTTGATGGGCTCATCAGTAGACTGGACTCGGCTGTGGAAAGAATTGATGAGCTTGAAAAATCTCAGTAGAAACTTCCCAAACTCAAATGCAAAGAGGAAAAAAAAAAAAAAGGGAAAAAAATAAATAAAAGGAATAGAATATCCAGAATGGTGGGACAATTTCAAAAGGTGTAAATACATGTAATGAGAATACCGGAAGGAGAAGAAACAGAGAAAGGAATGATAGAAATATTTAAGGTACTAATGCATGAGAATTTTCCAGAATTAATGACAGACACCAAATCTCAGTTCCAGGATTCTCAGAGAATATCAAGGAGGATAGATAATAAAAAATCAACACGTAGACATATATTCAAACTGTAGAAACTAAATACAAGGAGAAAATCTCGAAAGAAGCCAGGAGAAGAAACCAACTTACCTTTAGTGAAACAAGGATAAGAGTTACATTAGACTTCTCTTCAGAAATGAGGAAATCAAGAATAGAGTGGAGTAAAATATTTTAAATGTTGAAAGAAAAAACTCACCACCTAATGTTCTCTATTCAGCAAAATTGTCTTTTAAAAGTGAAGAAATACTTTCTCAGACAAACAAAAACTCGTGGAATTTGTCTCCAGTAGACCTGCCTTGTATGAAATGTTTCAAAAAGTTCTTCAGTGAGAACAAAAATGAATAGGTCAGAAACTCAGATCTACACAAAGAAAGGACAAGCATTAGAGAAGGAATACATAATGATAAAATTAAAAATTTAATTTTTCTTATTTTTGATTGATCTAATGTATAACTTTGTTCAAAATAACAGCAGCAAAAATGTGTTGGGTAGTTATAACATGAATAAGTAAAATGCATGACAGCAATGTTAAAAAGGATATGAGGGAGAAATTGGGAATGCTCTGTTATAAGGTATCAGCACTGCCTATGATGCAGTAGTGTTATTTGAAAGTGGACTTAGATTAGTTGTAAATGTATATTGTAAACACTAAAAAATTTCTTAGGAGAAATATAATTGACATGCTAACAGAGGAGAAAAGATGGAACCATATAAAATGCTCAATTAAAACCAGAGGGGGGGAAAAAAGGTGAATACCAAAAAGAAAAATAAAACAAACAAACAAAAAACAAGGGCTATGCCAGCGGCAACCACTGAGCTGCTGCAGGAAGAGCCCCAGGCCCTCCCGATCTGGGGTGGTGGAGGGCCAAGGGCCTCAGCCACACAGCCCTGACACCCACAGCCAGCCCAGTGGCAACCACTGAGCCACAGCAAGAAGTGTCCCAGGCTCTCCAGAGCCAGGGTGGTGGGGGGCCTCAGGCCTCGGCCATGCCCCCCTGACACCTACAGCTAGCCCAGCAGTGACCACCAAGCAGCCTCAGGAAGTGCCCCAGTCTCTCCTGATCTGGGGCTGTGGAGGGCCCAGGGACTTGGCCACACCCCACCCCAACACATACAACCAGCCCAGTGATGACCACCAAGCTGCAACAGGAAGGGCACTGGGTTCCTGAGCTGTGATGTTGGCGGGCAAGGGCTTTACCACACCACCCCTGACATCTGCACCCAGCCAGCAATGACCAAGCCACTGCTGGAAGCCCCCCAGTCTCCTCTATGGGAATGTGGGGGGTGCCACAGGCCTCAATCCCACCCCTCTTCCTTCCATCCCATTTCCTTCCCCTTTCTTCTCTCCCTCTCCCTCCCAACTGCTCTGCAACAACATCCTAGAATGTAAAAAATAATATTAAAATTTCATTTTCTGAAAAAAAGGGCTATGAATAGAAAACAGTTATAAATATAGTGGATATTAACCCAACAATAAAAAGTTGTACTCAGAGAAGTTTCATTTCTTTTTCTTTTTTTTTTTTTTTTTTTTTTTTTTTTTTTTTTT
>NW_007731663.1:109971-117299 GCF_000696425.1 Galeopterus variegatus
ACCGGGGACCGGCAACGGGATCGCAACCCTCGGGGTCGCTCCCGCGCCTCGCTCAGCCAGTGCGCCGGAACCGGTCTGTATGTGGGATCCGAACCCTCGGGCGGGAGCGCCGCCGCGCTTCTCAAGCGGCGCACTATCCAGTGCGCCACCGGGCCGGCCCTTCATTTCTATTTTTCACTTCTTTTTTTTTTTTCTCCTTTTTGTCTTTTTTACTGACTGGCAACGGGATCACAACCCTCAGTGTTGCGCCCGCACCGCGCTCAGCCAGTGAGCGGGAACTGGTCTCCACATGGGATCCGAACCCTTGGCGGGAGCGCCGCCGCGCTCCCAAGCAGCGCACTCTCCAGTGCACCACTGGGCCGGCCCTCTATTTTTCACTTCTACCCCAGTCCTTTGAACCTCATAGAGAACTTCTTTCATTAATTTTTATTTTATCTTTTGCTGTTCTTTTTCAGAAAAAGAAAAAATCAAATACACATGTACACAGAAAACTTAGCATAGAATACTTTTTTGCACTTTGCTTTTTTCACTTGACAGTGTCTCCTGGAAATAGTTCCAACAGAATTCTTAGAGATTTTCGTCATTGTTTTTTCAGCTGCGCAGTAATCTATTGCATGTATGTATCAAAATTTATCCAATTAGTCTCCTTATGAAAGTACTTAGGTTGTTTCCAGTATTTTGCTATTAGAAACAAGGGTGCAATAACTGGCTTATTCATATGTTGTTTCATATTAGTGGAGGTGTGTCTTCAGAGTGAATTCCTAGAAGTGGGATTGGTAGGTCAAAGGGTAAATGCTCTGTAGTTGGTTGGATATTGCCAGATTCCCTTATGTAGGATACATGCATTTTTCACACCCACCAGCAGCAATGTGTATATAAGGGCTTAAACAGCATTCTCCCCAACAGTGTCAAAGTCTTGAATTTTTGCCAAAATGAAAGGTAAGAAATGGTATCTCAGTGTAGTTTTCATTTCTATTTCTCTTAGTAATAGTAAAACTGCACATCTTTTCATATGTCTAAAAGGGCTATTGTATACTGATTTTATGAACTACATATTTATGTCTTTTGCTCATTTTCAATCAAGTTTGTGGTCTTTTACCCCTCCATTTTAAAAGGCTTTTTGCATGTTAGTGATGTTGGCCCTTTATCTGTAATATAGGTCATAATTATATTCCCCAGTTTCTCATTTGCTCTTTGTTTGTTTTTCACTTTGCTTACATTGATTTTTTTTAACTATGAATGAATTTATTCAAGCTTATGGTGTGAGAAATGGATCCAATTTTATCTTTTTCTAAATACCTATCACAAAAACGTTTATTAAGAGTTCAGATCCCTATACCAGCCAGCTGCCTAAAAAACCAAATGAAACCAAAACAAACACACACACACACACACACACACACACACACACACACACACACAAAACCATTTATTAAAAAGTCTATCTTTTCCCCAGTGATTTGAGATGTCACATTTGCCACATACTGATTTTCATATGGCCTTGTATCTCTTTCTTGATTTTCTATCCTGCTCCATTGGTCTTTCTATTTCTGCACTAATATCACACTCTTTTATAGAGGTTGTATAGTACCAGGGTACTCCAAAAAGTTCATGGAAAATGTAATTAAAAGATAATATGAATATTTTCATGAACCCCCCTTGTATGTTTTAATATCTGGAGGGATAGTCAGTCTTTATTACCCTTTTTTATGGTTTTCCTATTTACATGTTTAATCTTTCATTTGGACATTCAAACCAACTTGTTTAAATCCCAAAAACATTTGGTATTTTTATGAAGTATATTAAATGTCCATACAAGGGTACTTCAAAAAGTTTGTGGAAAAACAGAATTAACAGAGAGTATGAATCCATGAACTTTTTGAAGGATCCTCATATTAACCTGAAGAGAATTGACATCTTTATGATGTTGTGACTTCTTGTCCAAAAACAAGGGATGCCTTTCTATATGCTCAAGTTTATTTTTGTGAAAAGATATTGAATCCTAAATTATAAATTTCACATCTTGTGCTGAGTAGGATAAATACAAATAAATTCACGCATAGACAGTGTTAATGAAACTTCAGACTATTAAGGATAAACAGGAAAAAGGTTCAGAGTTGTCAGGGTGAAGGCATTGATTACTCATAAAGCAAAGACAATTTAGGCAGACGGCTCATCAGCAACATTAGTTGCCAGGAAACATAAAACTGCTGAGGAAAAACAATTGTCATTCTAGAATTCTATACCCAGATAAGCTATCCCTCAAGTGTGAGGGCAAAATAAAGATATTTTCACACATAAAAAGATGAAGAGAGTTTATATCCACAGATGGCACCTCTCTTTCACAAGAGAGCTACTAAAGGACATATAGTTCAGCAAAAAGAAAAATACACTCTGATAAAGGTGGAATGTTGGAAACAAGAGTAAACAAATATATCATTAACTATGTTGATAAGTCTTCTTAAGTATTGACTTTAAATAAAGCTATTACAAAAGATAGATATGAACTTCTACAGAGCAATAAGATGGAAAATGGGAGAGAAGAGGTAGAATTTGCTAAGGCCCTTTGCTTGCTTGAGGGAAGAATGGATACATTGCATAACTTCAGGTTTTTAAGAAAAATATAGGGCCGAGCCCATGGCACACTCGGGAGAGTGCAGCGCTGGGAGCGCAGCAGCGCTCCCACCGTGGGTTCGGATCCTATATAGGGATGACTGGTGCGCTCACAGCGCTCACTGGCTGAGCGCAGTGTGGCTGATCTCAAAAAGGACAAAAAAAAAAAAAAGAAAGAAAGAAAAATATAAAGCATATGTATTAAAAATAGTTTATGAGTAGCAATGTAAGAACAGAAACATAAGGTATCATTTCTACAACAGTAAAAGAAAGAAAAGAGAATAAAGAAAACTTTATCCATAGAAGTAAGGAAAGGAAGTTTCCAGGCAAGATGGTGGAATAGATAGTACCAGCATCACTCTTTCCCACAAATCAACCAATTTACAACTACTAAAAAGCAACAACAACACAAAAGAAAAAAAAAACGGAGCCGGGGGGGGGGAAGAAGACATAACAATTACAATTCCTTGAAGTTGACATGACAAGCATACAGAAAGGACATTATTGGGTGGGAGGGGGGAGAGGGAGGAGGGAGGGAGGTCAAGCACTCAATAAATATTTGCCAAATCACCAGCAGTTTACAGATTTCTCACCCTTCTTACATATGTCATCCAGAACTTTCCCCCAAGATCAATTAAGCTTTGAAATACAAAGCTGATCAGAGAAACTATAATCATATCTTAATAACTAGATTGTATTTTTCAAAAGCCCTTGGTTGCTAGTATCAGAAATCCACTGAGCTTGAGTGAGCACAAAGAGAATATTTGTTACATAGTATTTCTTTAATATCCTAAAATCAATCATTGCAATTCACAGTATTAACAAACTAAAAAGAAAAAATCATATGATCATCTCAGCAGACATAGAAAAAGCCTTTGATAAAACCCAACATACATTCCTGATTAAAAAAAAAAAAAGAATCTCAGCAAACTAGCAATAGAAGAGAACTTCTTCAACCTGATAAAGGACATCTATGAAAAAAAAAGCAACAACAGCCAAGCTAAGGCTGCTAGAGCTCAGGGAAAGAGGAGGACAGAGCTATGGAGTTCATGAAGGCAAGAGATGCCACAATGAGAGAAAGAAAGGATTGCTCCCACCATTTCAAGCCCCAGCTGCTTCAAGGCTGGAGCTGCTGAGTGTACAGAGCAAGAGCTAGCAAAAGCCACAGCTGTGCCCTTCATATGAAATTGCTTGGAGGCGGCAGGGGAGAAGAGGACCTTGGAGGCCCCCAGGCCAGCAAGACCACTAATAGGGTTCCTGTGGACCAACATAGGAGCGAGGAGCCACAACAACTGAAAAAGGAGCCACTCAGAGGCTGGTGAGTCACTGCAAGGGACTGGCTCATGGGAAGTGTTTGGAGTATGAGGAGTGGGGGAGATGGGTCAATGGGGGGAACATTGGGGCACAGCATGGACACCTGATCTGCCTCCCAGTCAGCACAGGACCACTCAGTGGAGACAGAGATATAGAACTGAAAAGGTGCAGGGGGTGAATTTTACGGAAAAGACTCAGGCCCAGACCACAATTTCCACACAACCCAAGTGTACCAGACCTCATAAGACCTGAAAGTACATACAAGGTCAACAATTAAAACCTGAGCTGCACAAAAAGCTTTCCCCAGGGAATCAGCAGCAAAGCAGAAATTTAGCTCAACCACAGGGCTCAAGTGCTGATCCCCACAGGCAGTTCTCCCATTTTAGAAGTAAGCAAAGGACAACAAATTAGTTCTAGTGCAGAGTTTAAGTTATGGGAATAGCAAATAATCCAACACGGAACTGAAAGAAAAAACCGAATACCCACATATCAGAGACAAAGTTTGATATTAACTTGGAAATGTCTAACACCTCCAAAGAACACCTATAAAACCTAAAAGGACAGGAAACCCCCTGGGATCACAAGACAGGAAGTGAGGAGGACCATGGGCCTCAGCCATGCACCTCCATTGACAATACCCAGCCCAGTGACAACCACCAGGCTACTGCCAGAAGTGCCCTGGGCTCCTGAGCCAGGGTGGTGGGGGTCCAAGGGCTTCAGGCACACCTCCCGCCAAAATTCGCAACCAGCCCAGTAAAGACCACCTAGCAGCCACAGGAAGTGCCCTGCGCTCCCAAGCCAGGGCAATAGAGAGCAAAGGGCTTCAGCCACATCCCCCTTGACATCTGCATCCCGTCCAGCAATGACCAAGCTGCCACTGGAAGCCCATGGGCCTCAACCTAGCCCCCCTCCTTCCTACTCCTCCCACCCTATTTCCTTCCCCTTTCCCCTCGCCCCCTCCCCCCCAACTGCTCCACAACAACATCTTAGAATGTAAAAAAAATAATAAAATTAATTTTTTAAAAAAAAGGAAGGAAAGGAAGAAGAGAAAACATGGCAAATAGAAAAATGCAAAATAGGTTATAGAATAAACCCACTATATCAGGAATCACAATAAATGTGATTGGGCTAATCCCACCTGTGAAATATCAAATTGCATTTAAGATACAGTCATATGCTGCTTGTAAGAGCATACTTAAAATCAAATGATTTAGAAAGATTAAGATTGAAAGATTGCTTTTCAATGAATTCTTTGTATAGTGTAGTTTTTTGTTTTCTTACCCTCAGTGCCAGAATTTATATTCATTTTTGAAAACAGCTTATTCAATAGGCCCATCATCCCAATCTTTGGTGTTGGTTGGTCTGCTTCTGTCACCCAGTGTAGTTAATGTGCCTCCAGCTCCATGGCATTTCCGCCTTTGATCAGCCTCAAGTGGCTTCATAAGACTAGGAGCCCTGAGGCACTCTACTAGAGACCCTCAACACACTAATAGTCCTTGTTTGAACAATATCATACAAGTTGCAAATTCACCCAGCCATTCTCTCATTCATCCTGCTATTTTCCCCTTCTTGTCCCAAAATTTTAACATCCCAGGGCTTTGACCTCCATGATACAGAGAGGACTCTTGCTAGTAACAGACTTACCATGTCACAAGTTGTTTTTTTATAAAACTCAAAACAAACTAAACCCCTTTCCCAAGTTGGAGAATGAAAACATCAGCTGAGGCAGGAGAGGCTGCATTCCTGCTGCTTAATTAGCACATCCTGTACCTTCTGTACTTCAGAATGCTTATGATGTCTGTTCTATTGTTTTCATTTTTTCAGTTTGCTGTAATTGAGAAATAAAGGTTCCAAGTCAAGAAACAATACTGGAATGTACACATAGCCTTCTTAAGAAGTTGATCAAGAAGACCCAGCAAAGCGCACTAGTAGTGTACCTGTCTCCTTCAGCTGATACAAGAATAATTAATCACATGAAAATGACTGCCATTGGAGGTTAATTTATTTTGGCTGATAGTCGCATACATACACAGATATGGTTTATGCTGCAGTAGAATAGAGCTTTATTTAGAACATTTTATTTATATCTTGGGTGATTTAATTCCTAAGATATTGGGAAGAGAAAGAGGAGATACTGCAGGGATGCAAGAAATGAACATTTCTCATCAATTTTTTTTTTTTAAACAGAAGGGGGAAAAGCCCACTGTCATGGCTAATAACTTGACTTTCTCTCCAGGTTACAGTAGAATTCACACACACTGAAGAGAGGGGTCAAGTGTATGTTGGGAGGAGGTGCTATGAATTGATGTTCCCCCAAAACTTGACCCCCCACTGTGACAGTGTAGAGAGGGTGGGAAATCCTATTATGGTAATTGAAAGGTCGAGCCTCAAAAAGGTGATTAGATTACAGGACCATGCCATGGTGAATGGATTAATGATGGTGGTCAGGGGCATGGTTTTGAGGGCTTTAAAAAGGAAAGCACATGAGAGTCTCTCTCTCTCTGCTCCACCATTTCGCAATGTGATACCGTGCATCACTAAAGTCACCACCAAAGAAAGCTGTCACCAGATGTGCTCCCTGGACTTTGGACTTCCCAGCCTCAGGAAATGTAAGCAATAAATTTCATTTCTTTAAAAATCACCCAGTACCAGATATTTTGTCATAAGCAATAGAAACAGACTAATATAGAAAATTGGTACCAAAAGTGGTATGTTGTTTATAATAGACACTGGAAAATGTAGAAGTGGCTTTGAAACTGGGTAATGGGGAAAGGCTGGAAGAATTTAAAGGAGCAGAGTAGAAAAAGTCTAGCTGTTGGTGGGAGTTTAGAAGACAAGAAAACCAGGGAAAGTTTGGAATTTCTTAAAGACTGGTTAAATGATGGTGAGCAAAATGCTGATGGAATTATGGTCAGGAAAGGCCAAACTGAGGAGATATTAGATGTAAATGAGAAGAGACTTATTGGAAACTGGGGCAAAGATCACCCTTGCTATGAACTGGCAAGGAACTTGGCTTCATTCCATTCATGCTCAAAAGTTTTAGGTGCTTAAAGTTTTAGGAACTTAAAGGTGCTGACCCAGGGTATTTGGTGGAAGAAACTTCTAAGCAGCAAAACACTCAGGAAGTTGCATGGCTACTTGCAACAGCCCATGCTGAATTATAGCAGAAAAGGCATGACATAAAGTCAGAATATATAATTAAAAGGGAAGCAGAGCATAAAGATTTGGAAAATTTGCAACCTGGCCACATGGTAGCGAAGTAGAAGGCATTTTCAAGGGAAAGAGTCAATGGTGCTAAGAAGATTAGTACATAAGAAAGGGATTATCAAGAAAAGGGGGGAAAGACCCTGATGACCCTGCAGAAGCCTCTGGAGCCAACCCTTCCATTTCAGACCCAGATG
>NW_007731663.1:117309-118510 GCF_000696425.1 Galeopterus variegatus
CTTCTAAGCAGCAAAACACTCAGGAAGTTGCATGGCTACTTGCAACAGCCCATGCTGAATTGTAGCAGAAAAGGCATGACATAAAGCCAGAATATATAATTAAAAGGGAAGCAGAGCATAAAGATTTGGAAAATTTGCAACCTGGCCACATGGTAGCGAAGTGGAAGGCATTTTCAAGGGAAAGAGTCAATGGTGCTAAGAAGATTAGTACATAAGAAAGGGATTATCAAGAAAAGGGGGAAAAGACCCTGATGACCCTGCAGAAGCCTCTGGAGCCAACCCTTCCATTTCAGACCCAGATGCCTAGGGAGATAGAATGATCTCAGGGAACAGGCTTGAAGCGCCCTCCAGGGGCTCACTTCCCAGGGCCACTTTGGGAAGCTGCTCCCCACACCAGCACCCCAGCTGCTTTGGCTGCTCCAGCCATGGTTAAATTGGCCCCAAGTGTGGCTGGACCCACAGCTTTGGAAGATACAAGCAAGAGGCCTTGGCAGCAGCCACACAGTGTTAAGTTTGCAGGCTCGCAGAATGCCAGAGCTATGAAGACTTGGGAACCTCCACCCTGATTTCAAAGGATGTATGGAAAAGCCTGGGAGCCCAGGAAGAGATCTGTCACAGGGGCAGAGTCACCACATAGAGCCTTTGCTAGAGCAATGCAAAGTGGAAATGTAGGGTTGGAGTTACAGCAGAGAAACCCCATCAGTGCCATGTCTAGTGGAATTGTAAGAGTGGGACCACCATGGAGACCCCAGAACTGTGGAGCTACCAAGGTGCAATACCAGCCTGGGAGAGCTGAAACATCACCTGAGCCCAGGAAAGCCATAGAAGTGGAGCTGCCTAAGGACTTGAGGATCCAATTCTCACACCAGTGTGCAGAGGATGTTGAATATGAAGTCAAGGTACATAATTTGCTATCTTTGAGATTTAATACCTGCCCCGTGGGTTTTGGACTTGTTTGGGATCTGTTATCCTTACTTTTGGCCTATTATCCCTTTTTGAATGGGAATATGTACCCTACACTTGTCCCACCATTGTATCTTGACAATAGATAACTTATTTTGACTTCACAGATGGGAGTTTGGACTTTGGATTTTTGAAATGAAACAAGTTAAGACTTTGGAGCTATGGGGATGAAATGACTATATTTGTATGTGAAAAGGATATGAGTTTGGGGGCAGTCAAGGGCAGAATGCTGTAGGTT
>NW_007731663.1:118674-124013 GCF_000696425.1 Galeopterus variegatus
TCCATTGTATCTTGACAATAGATAACTTATTTTGACTTCACAGATGGGAGTTTGGACTTTGGATTTTTGAAATGAAACAAGTTAAGACTTTGGAGCTATGGGGATGAAATGACTATATTTGTATGTGAAAAGGATATGAGTTTGGGGGCAGTCAAGGGCAGAATGCTGTAGGTTGATGTCCCCCCTAAAGTTAGTCCTCACCGTGACAGTGTAAAGAGGGTGGGAAATCCTATTATGGTGATTGAAAGTTGGGGCCTTGAAGAGGTAATTAGTCTGTAGGACCAAGCAGTAGTGAATGGATTAACAATGGTGGTCGGGGCGTGGTTCTGAGGGCTTTAAAAGGAGAGCACGTGAGAGTCTCTCTCTCTCTTTGTTCCACCATTTTGCAATGTGATACTGTGCATCACTGAAGACACTACCAAAGAAAGCTCTCACCAGATGTGCTTCCTGGACTTTAGACTTCCCAGCCTCAGGAACTGTAAGCAATAAATTTCATTTCTTTAGAAATCACCCAGTGCCAAATATTTTGTTATAAGCAACAGAAACGGACTAATACAGGAGGTAAAGGGTGCAGGACAGGAGCAGGGGGTGGAATTGGCCAGTTTTCTGCAGTGCTTGTCAAGTCTTCATTTATTCACTTCCTTCTGAGAGGCTGGGAGTGGGACCTGAGGCTGCTACCAGGCAGACAAGACAGCATGAATGTAGTGCCTCAGAATCAGCTCACCCACCCCAGACGAATGTTACCACAGCCTTCCTGAGAGCCAAGGGGGACTCAACATTGCAAGTAATGACTCAACTTTATTGCGGGCTTTTCTATGTGCCAGGCACTTTGAAGCATTATCTCATTTTATCCTCATCCCAACTCTGTGAAGCAGGTACTGCTATTGTCCCCATCTCATGGTTGGGCAGATGGAGGCTCAGAGAGGTTCAGAAACTCGCTCAAAGTTACACAGATAATCAATAATGGAGCTAGGTCCCCATTCCAGGACTGTGGCTGATTCACTGAGTGTGTATTCTACACCACTACACCACACTGTTTCTCTCTAATTGCTATTATTTTTATTGACACAAATGGTTCCACAACATCCCTGGAAGATCTTTTAAATTCCTAATGTGTCTCCTTGAGTGTGTGTGCTGGGTTTATTTTATTTCAGGCTGGGGTGGCAGTGTCACCTCTGAAATGAGAGGAATTCTGAGGACTCGGTGGAGCTTTTAGCCTACCTTCTGCTTCACCAGTATATCTAGAGGGAAAAGCCAAGGTGTGAGAGGAAATTGCTTTTGATAATCATCTTGCAAGCCCATCCTCATTAGCAGTCATTATTACAGTCAGCCTAAAACCTGACTCTCACATAGTCCCTACAGGGTGTTAGTCATGATGGGGTGTCAGCTCAGGTTCCCAGACCAGAAGCCACAGGCCTATACTAATAACAACACTCATCATTACATTTAATACTGTCTCCCACTTATTGATTGCTCACTCTATGCCGAAATTTAGATTCAGATCTGCCAATTCCATCCCCACCACCTCGTGAGCCACGCACCTTTCGGGGCAGGTCATTCCACCACTCTGAACCCCAGTTTCCTTTTGTGTACAGTGAGGATAATTATTCCTATTTAGAATATAATATATATTTAGTCATTGCTTTATATGAATGCTTTATTTATATGCAGGATTTCATTCATTCTCACAAGAGCCCTACTAGGTAGATACTATCAGGTTGTCCACTTTCAGATGAGAAAACTGAAATCTACAGCAGGATCTGCAACCTACCAAAGGTCACACAGCTATCAAGTGTAGAGTGGAAATTTAACCCAATTCTGGGCCACTCCCACACCCAAGCTTTTGATCATAATATGCCTTTGTCGTAAGGATTAAAGGTGATGTATGTTCAGGGCTTAATCCAGTGCCCAGCACTTAGTAGGGCTCAATTATCACTAGGTAGACACTGTTGTGATTATTGTCCTCACACTGACCCTGTTCTATCACCAAATGAACCCCCAAATCACAGCCCCCACATAATGCACCCTTCTAGCCGGGTTTAGGGAGAGGTGACTCACCTGTAGAGAGAGGGTAACCAAACTGATGCTAATCTTATTCTAAAACAGGTAGTTCTAAAAAAAAAACCAGGGCCGGCCCGGTGGCGCACTGGAGAGTGCGGCGCTTGGGAGCGTGGTGGCCCTCCCGCTGAGGGTTTGGATACCATGTGGAGACCGGTTCCGCTCACTGGCTGAGCGCAGTGCGGGCGCAACACCAAGGATTGCGATCCCGTTACCGGTCAGTAAAAAAGACAAAAAGGAAGAAAGAAAAAAAAAAAAAAACAAACCAAAAACACAAAACCTGTTCAGCCAGACTGCCCAGTTTTCTTACACAATGGCTATTTTAATGAAATCTCAAGTTCATTTGCTCTATCTGAAGACCTCTTAAAAGGAAAAGCACCTACATTCCTATTACTGGTCTAGAAACAGTGCTCGGGAATAACCCAACATTTTTTAACCCAACCCTTCTTTCAGCAGAGTTTTAGGGAACACGTAACATCTCTGCAGCAAAAACGTAGCTAACTTCATAACAAGGGTCCTGCTTCCACTCCAGCTGCCAAGAAGTGGGAAATAATCATGGGAAACAAGATAGCACTGCCTTATACAGCAGTGAGAGTGGCAGGGCATGGTGGTGAAGAGCCCAGCTGTGGGGCCTGACTGCCTGGGTGGAAATCCCAGCTATGGGCTATAACAACCTCTCCAGGCCTCAGTTTCCTTATCTGTAAAATGGGGATAAGACTACCTACCTCTATAGACTGTGGTGTGGATCTAAGAAGTCAATTCACATGTGTAATGTGCTTCGAGAAGTGCTTGGCACATAGCCATGCCTATGGAACTTTTCATAGTTATAACATCTGTAATTATAATGAGAACAATATATAATACTTTTTTATTGCCATATGGAAATAGGTTTGAATTCTCCACACCTGTAGCAACCTAGCTCCTGGCATTATTTTTACAGGTTGATTTGCACAATGGAGAAGCTTTGGGGTTTTGCAGTAGAACCTGGTAGCTAGAGACAAGGTATGCTGTTGGGGAAAGAGCTGGTTGTGGGTTGGGGGTAAGAGAGGTTAGAAAAAGGGTAGACACCGCAGGTTGAGGTATCCCTGGAAGCTCCCTACAGCAGGACCCGAAGTGCTGCATCAGAGACAGATGGGCTTGAGCTGGAGCATTCCTCAAACTCCAGGGAGCCTGAGACAAGCCTCTTTGTTCAGCCCTTGCTTCCTACTGCCAAACCTTCCAGAGTTTGACTTCCAGCTTGTTTTGGGGGGTAAAAGAGAAGGTTCTGGAAGAGGTGGGCCCAGAGGATTGGTCAGATAGCTCCAGGCAAATGTGGTAGCATTCTAAAATATCCATAAGCCATGGGGTATTTTAGTGACCCCTGGGGGGTGATAGTGTTGAATTTTACCTGAGACGTATGAACCTGGGAAACAGCGTGGTCAAGAAACCCCCCAAACTTTCATGTTCTGGGAAATGGCTCACTGCAAGGAACCCGCCTTCCCCATAGGACTTAGATGAGACTCACGGGTGCCCCCCTCATGTGCCTACAACAAGGCCAGACATAAACTCTCTAAATTCCTATGCTTTGCTTCATAAATGATTAGCTGAACTGCTTGTCCCTACCGATCAATAAGAGCAAAATACTTGTTAACCAGACTTTGGTCAAATTTCTCTCCTTCCCCCAGGCCCTCAGGCCTCTGAACTTGGGCTCACCATTACAGTGAGCTGGCAGACAGCCCCTCCTTATAGCCCCTTCTGAGAATCGGCTGGGCTCGGGTAAAATGTTCCCTGACCTACTGTCCCCTCACCGGTTCTTTATAGACTTGCTTATTCCTCCCCATAAAAGAAAAACCCTTTTGTCTGACCTTGAGACGCTTGCAGATTTTATGGTTGGAGTGGTCTCCCTATTGCAATAGTCCCTCTCCCTCCATTGCAAGAGCCACTCCCTCCCCAACCCTTGCAATAACTCTTTTGAATAAAGTCTCTCCTTATGAAATCTGATTTTTTTTTTAATTTGACAGAGGAAAAACTTGTGTGGGATCTCCCAAGAATTGTGGTTCTCTGGAAGGCCTGGGATTTTCTCTGCTCCTGGAGGCTTTCCCAATTCATAAGAAGCAGAGTCCCCTTCCTTCTGTGCCAATTTGACAGAGGAAAAACTTGTGTGGGATCTCCCAAGAATTGTGGTTCTCTGGAAGGCCTGGGTTTTTCTCTGCTCCTGGAGGCTTTCCCAATTCATAAGAAGCAGAGTCCCCTTCCTTCTGTGCCCCCAACCCCAAATTTGACTCAAGAAAAGGACTCCCTGCAGGAGCCATGTTAAAGATGGGCCTCTGGGGGATGAACAGTGACTCTTCCGTCTGTCCTGGAGCACCTCCACTTCTCCTGCACGGCTCCTCCATCCTCTCCTTTCTATCTCGTTTCGACTCTGGCTCTTCTGAGTTTTTGCTGCTCCATGATGTCAGCTTGAACTTGGCCACCAGATAGCCATGCACTTTCCATGGCCTTGCAGTCAGGGAGCCCACCGTCTGCTGACAGCTTCCCTTTGTGTTTCCTATGGCAGGAATCTGCTTGGCTCCTCTCATCCATCCATGCTACACTGAGCCTGCTGGTCACCCTCTGGATTGGCTGCCCTCTTGTCCAATTTGCTGGGCCGGGTGAGGCTGCATGATGAGTAACATGTCTGCTTGGACAACAGGGCAGCAGTGGTCAGTTTCTCTCTGCAGGGAGTATAGCTGGGGTGAGCGATGGCTGATATCTTCCTACAGTCCTGCAATCGGGGTTCAAGAAACCTGACAAGTCTCATATCAACTAAAAATGGACTATTTGAAAGCGAGTGTGAACCCAATCCCAAGTGCTTAATTTGTTCATTTCCCCACTTTTCGTCTTTATCTTTGGTTACCTGGTGCATTGAGAGCAAATGAAAGTGTCTTTGCTTGGTACAGTCCCTACTACAGGATTCTGAATTATCACTGTCACCCTAATAAGAGGAAATTTTCTGTCTACTTCCTTGCTTAGTCTGGAATAATTTGTTTCTCTGAAAAAAGTTTTTCTTTTGTATTTTTTTGCTGGTGCTGCAACAAACAGAAGCCCTTTTCTTTTTTTAGTTTCAGCAACTCAGGATGCTACACTGTGGGTAGATTTGAGGAGGTCACGCTCACTGTGGTGGTGTTGGCTGGATGCTCGATCACACAAAGGCGGCCGCCACAGTAGAATAAGGAGGATGAGCTCATGTGAAGGAGGTGGCCCTGGAGGGACCAAATCAGGGATTCCCAATTAGGGGTTCACAAACAACGTGAAAAGGCATG
>NW_007731663.1:124444-126210 GCF_000696425.1 Galeopterus variegatus
GTTGGCTGGATGCTCGATCACACAAAGGCGGCCGCCACAGTAGAATAAGGAGGATGAGCTCATGTGAAGGAGGTGGCCCTGGAGGGACCAAATCAGGGATTCCCAATTAGGGGTTCACAAACAACGTGAAAAGGCATGTTCAGGATTGACTGCTGATAAGAATATTCCAGCTAATTAAAATGTCAGGGTTCCCTGGTTCACCAAGATTTATGATCCATATGGGAAGTAACACTTGCCCGCTGATCAGTTCCTGCTGATAAGAAGTTCTACCCAACAGTCACTGAGGTCTTTGATAAATAAAATATGAGAAAACAGATGAATTATTACTTAATAAATGCAGTGTTGTTTGGGCGGTTTCCAGAGTGCAGAAGAGGTTATAAACTGGCAGCCTGTGGCCTAGAGCCAATGCTTGGACATCTACTTGGTCTGCATAGAATTTTGTATTTTGTTTTATTAACTTGAGCCAACATACAAAGGAAGGAAATATTTTACACACATACACACACCCCCAAATCCAGACTTGTGGCTTCTCCTAGCCACACTGGCTGCATGGCTAGGGCAGCAGTTTACTGTAGTTGAATACTGGCTGCAGTTCATTGAGAGGGCACCTGGGTAACACCCCTCTTAATCTTCTGACATGTCACAGTACCAGTGGCCACACATCATCCACTTGCGCCTCATACCTCTGTCAAAACTGGGAAGAAGAGAAGCCAGAACGAAGGGACACATGAGTATTCTTTGCTACTTTACTCGTTGACTTTATTTACTGGCCCCTGTAGGTGAGAGACTGGCAAGCTACAGCCCATGGGACCAATCTGGCCCAACACTTGTTTTTGTAAATAAAGTTTTATTAGAACACAGTTGTATTCATTTATTTACAGATTGTTGCATGGCTGCTTTTAGGCTTCAGCGGCAGAGCTGAACAGCTATGCAAAGATTGGCCTGCAAAGCCTAAAATATCTATGATGTGGCCCTTTAAAGACAAAGTTCATGGACCCCTGCTCTAGGCAGATGAGTTTGTAACCCCTGGGGTAGTGACTAACCTCACTTGCTGTTTAATCTTGGGCAAATGATTTAACTTCTCTGAGCTTCAAAGGCCTCCTCTCTAAAATGGGATAACATGAGATTCTGTTCCATACAATTGTTGAGAGGATAAAATGATATGAAACATATGCCTGGCACTCAACAGTGGGTATTCAACATATGGTATCTGCTGACAGTAGTCAGAATATTGGTTCCAGAGGGAGAAAAATAACAAAAGACACTTCGGGTACTGATTTAATGTTAAGAGTAATCACACAGCAGGTTCAGGAACCTCCAGAGATTTCTTTTTCCCATCAAAACAAAGGGCCTAGGCATCTCTTGGCTGAGTCAGAGGTGGAGGGTGACACCATTCACAGCCCAGCTTAATTCTGGAATAAAAACACAGTTGAGGCACAAGCCCTGGCCCAGAATGTACCTCTGGGTGCTACATGTCTGTGGCCCTGTTCCCCATGTTTGTGCAAAACTCTAGAGAAACCATGAATTAAGCCAGCACCCTGCCAGCCCTTACCCAGAGCCTCGGCTGGGTCTCATTACGGTTTCACCCACACACACCAAGGGAGCCCACCTGCGAGGAAACAAATGGGGGTGACCGCTGGGGATGGGGCTTGGCTGTGGGCTCACGAGTGTTGAAGAGCTGAATGATTGAATAGGGAGTTCTGCTGTCTGTCATTTAAGAAAACTACTCACTCACACGCACTTCCATCCCCAGCCCCCTCTGACGC
>NW_007731663.1:126344-135713 GCF_000696425.1 Galeopterus variegatus
GTCTGTCATTTAAGAAAACTACTCACTCACACGCACTTCCATCCCCAGCCCCCTCTGACGCGCGCCATCACCATTTGACAAGTGTTTATGGAGCATGTGCTATTACAAAGTCACCAGAGTGGGCAGGAGGGCTCCCGTGGAGCTTACTACATTTCAGGGAGGAGCACCGACAGCCAGTTAACTAGAAACGATCAGCCAGTGTCATGCAGAGAGCTGAGATGGACTGCTATATGAGAGTAAGTAGTCAGGAAAGGACTTTCTTTTTGAAGGGTGATATTTGAGCAGAGACCTGAATGGTGCATGTGAAGATCAGAGATACCAGCACTCCAAGTAAAGATTGTGGCAAGTTCAAAGGTCCCACAGTGACCCTGACCTTGGCATGTTGGAAGGAGGTCAGTGTGCCTGGCACCTTGCTACTCAAAGTGTGGTCCACAACCTGGGAGATTGTTAGAAATGTAGAATCTTGGTCTCTGCCATAGACCCATCAGGTCAGAACCTGCATTTTAACAAGCTCCCCAGGTGATTCATGTGCACATTACAGCTTGAGAAGCCCTGGGCCAGAGCACAACTGAACAAGGACAAAGGGGCACAGAGCAAGGATCCAGCAGGAGACAGCACCCCAAACATGCCGGGCCACCACCACCAAGGCAAAATGGGCGAGATAGTCTTACATGTCCTTTTGCAACTTGTTTTCACTGATTGCAGTCATTAAAAAGTATTTATTGAGCACGCCCTTTAAGTGAGGTACTATTCTAATCACAGGACAGCAGTATGTGGGTAAATGTTTAATGACTGGCTCTATGAGAGTGATAACACCATGAATGGGAGTTAATATTTTCATTTATGTGAACAAGTAAGACAAAAGTAAAATAATAAAGGTATATGCTGGAACTTCAGTCCTTTGTCAATGACATTGACCACCTTCTTTGCCTAATCTGATAATAGTTACCAAATACTGGAAGAACATTTCCTTAATTCTTTGTGCTATTTACAATTGGACAATGACACACTTTTAAATTTAATCTACATTATTAACATTTTGTCCTTCACATTCTTAAATCTAGACAACTAACAACAGTAAAGCAAACTCTGATTTGTAGTGTTTGCTGATTCCTATGGTGTAAATATTCCCACCACAGCCCACATCAAGCTACCATCATGACATCACTACACGCAGAATTGGGAAGACATGCACCATAGCACACCACTATATAGTATTTCCACCATACAGATAAAACAGATGCAAATAACCTCAAGAGCAGAGATAATAGTAAAATAATTAGGAAGTGATGTGTTTTGAATATTCATTATCTTTGTTTTCAATGAAGTTTAATTATAAGCTTTTACAATGTAATTTTTAATAATGGCTATGTTTAACAACCAGCTGGCAAAATTCCTGAAAATTTAGTAGTTGGCTTTCCCAAGTGGGAGGAACTGGCTCCAGCGCAGCACCATGGTGGGGATGGCACACCCATGAACACGACAGACAGACAGAACCCCTGTCTTTGAGCTTACAGTTCAGTGGGGCATGTTGAGCTTCATTTAAAGCCTGCTTCCCCAGGACGAAGAGCAGAGGAGTGGGAGATGGGGCTTGCTCTGTGGTTTGCCCCAGGTCCCCACTCTGGTTTAGGAATGCCCCTTCCTCAGGGCTGTCCCAGGCCTGTGACCAGGCCTCCAGAGCCCTGCACACGGTGAGTTCAGTGGAGACCCACTGAAACAAGGAGTAGTCAATATATATGGCAGTTCCCTTCCTCATTCATTGGATGATCCACATTATGTCTCACCTCAGGCCCTCAAACCACCCACTGGGGTTGGTACCTTTACCAGCTTCTTCTTAACGGAAGAAGAAACTGAGGCTCATAGATGTTAAGGAGCTTACCCAAGTCTGATTCCAGAGCCCTTTGCCTGCCTGGAATGGGGTCCCACAAAATGCAAGGCCCACGTCATCCTGATTGTTAATATTAGGGTCATTGTAATTGGTAGCCCTGTCCTGTGGCCCCTAAGGAAGGCAGGGCCATTACTGACCCTTTTGAGAGGCTACCCCTATCAGCTCTAGGTTCCCTTTGCAACTTGTTCCTTCCATCTCAAGTCCAGTGTTATTTCCCTTTTGTAATCGCTTTCCTGGAAATGCTGCTACAGACATCCCCTCTGTCCCAGCTACAGTCCTAACTATATTCAATTATCCTGGTTTATTAGGCTCTTTAAAGCTACTTTATTGCTCTCTCCTTGCTGTGACCCTAATCTTCGTTTTTCCTCTAGCTTTCTCTAGGGTTATTGCTCAAGAGAAAGGTCATCGCAGACTCAAAAGAAACAGGGAAATAGGTAATAGAAGGCTGGCTTCTGGCTGTCAACTTTGTTTTCACAAACATTAAATTGATAGATGAATACAGAGGGGCCCTACCACTTACCCTGTCTCTTCTCAGGCTACATCTTGCCAGATCCTAGTCTCGGGAATAACAATTATTTTAATATTCTCTGCTAGCAGAACATTTCCTAGTGTACTTTCATATACATGAAGATCTTAGTTAATTCTCAAAGTGGTTCAGCAGTGTAGGTGGAATAAGTATTATTATGCCTATTTTACAGATAAAGCAACAGAGAGGAAAGAAAAGTTATACCTGAACTTCCAGTTCTGGGCAAGATGAAGTAGCTCCATTCTTCCCTTGTATGACTAAAAAATCTCTGGACATGACATAAGAAAGAAACATAAGAAGAGATCCCCCTCCCCTTCCCTGCTGTCAGCAGGGCCCAGCAGGAGACTGAGCTTCTGTCCCATGCTGTAACAACAAAGCAGTGGGAATCAGGTCTCTGCTTCTCCCACCCCTGCGTCAGCAGAACCTCACAAGGCAGCTCAGATGCAGCAAGATGGTGGAAATCAATGCTCCACTTTCATTGGGAAGGTATCAGCATGGCCAAGAGGGGAGTTAACTGCCACTCACCCATCTGCAGTGAAGCAGTGTGAGTCAGTGCTACACTTTTGCCAGGATGGAATTGGCAGGGCCCAGTGGGAAGGCAAATATATGACCTGAGGGGAGTTAACTGCCACTCACCCATCTGCAGTGAAGCAGTGTGAGTCAGTGCTACACTTTCACCAGGATGGCATTGGCAGGGCCCAGTGGGAAGGCAAATATATGACCCATCCAACCCTCATGCTACATCTTACCAAGGAGATTGCCTGCTGAAAAAGAAAAGTTGAATAGGATCCAGGGTCTCATAGTATAATACCGAAAATGTCCAGAATAGAACAGAAAGTCACTCGTCATATCAAAGACCAGGAAAATCATGACTTGAATGAGAACAACAACAATCAACAGGCACCAACAGGAAAACGAATCAGAGGTTGGAATTATCAAGGATTTGAAAGCAGTCATCATAAAAACGTTTCAGCAAGCAATTAGGAATTGTCTTAAAATGAAAGGTGGAAACTCTCAATAAAAAATAGAAGATATAGGGCTGAGCCCGTGGCGCACTTGGGAGAATGCGGCTCTGGGAGCGCAGCAGCGCTCCCGCCGCGGGTTCGGATCCTATATAGAGATGACTGGTGCACTCACAGCACTCACTGGCTGAGAGCGGTGCGGCCGGTCTCAAAAGGACAAAAAAAAAGGAAGATATAAAAAGAGGACCAAATGGAAATTAAAGAACTGAAAAAGCAATAATGGGGGTGGGTGGGGGGAACTCATCACTTGATGGGCTTGATTGTAGAGATGACAGAGGACTGAATCTGTGAACTTGGGGACAGATCAATAGAATTCACTCAATCCGAATAACAGAAAATAGACTGAAAAACAAAAACAAAGTCTGAAGGACCTATGAGACAATATGAAAAGAGCTAACATTTGTATCTTCTGAGATCCAAAAGAAAAGAGAGTGAGACTAAAAAAGTATTCAGAGAAGTAATGGCTGAAAACTTCCCAAATTTGGGGACAGACATACACCTACAGATTCAAGGAGCTGAGCTTATCCCAGATGGCTAAATATGAAGAAATCCATATAATAGTTAAACTTCTGAAAACTAAAGACAAAGAAAAAACACTGAAGGCAGCCAGAAAGAAACATTACATTACTGATATGGGAACATTAATTTGAATGATAGCAAAATTCTCATCTGAAACTACACAGGCCAGAAGGAAGTGGCTCAACATTTTTAAAGTACTGAAAGAAAAGAACTATCAACTGTGAATTTTATCTGGTGAAAACATCCTTCAGAAATGAAGAGGAAAGAAAAACATTCTCAGATGAAGGAAAACTAAGAGAATTTATTGTTGGCAAGCGTACCCTTAAAGATTGGATAAAGGAAATTATCTGAGCAGAAACTTCTAAAAAAAGAAATATAACATCTATTTCTTTACAGAGATTGTCTATTTTTTTTTATTTGTTTCAAGAAAGCTTGGAACTTCAGAAAGGAAAAAGAACTACAAAATATGTACAAATGGGGATAAATAAATAGACTACACTTCCATGAGTATCTTAAATAATATTTGATAATTAAAGCAAAAATTAAAACATCTGATATGGTGCTCAGTGTATGTAGAGAATATACTTAAGACATATATATATATTTAAACCAGGGGTGGGGGGCAGCTAAAGAGAACTAAATGAAAGTAAGATTTCTATACCTTACTGAAAGTGGTAAAGTGTCAATACCAGTAAACTGTGATAAGTTGCATGTGTATGTTGTAATCCCTACAGCAATCGATAATTTTACACAATCTCTCCCAGAAAATATAAAGAGAAGAAACAATTCCCACCTCATTTTATGAAGCTAATATTACCCTGATATGCAAACCAGAAATAAACAGTGAAAAAAATACAGATCAGCATCTCTCTTGAACTTAGATGCAAAAATCCTCAACAAAAATATTAGCAAATTGAATATAAAAAGAATTATACACCATGACCAAACCCACCCCTGAGTTTATTCCAGGGGTGCAAGTCTGGCTCAATATTCACAAATCAATGTAATCTACCATATTAACAGACTAAGAAAAAAAATCATAATCTTATCAATTTATGCAGAAAAAAATTTGGCAAAATACAACATCAATTCATGATGAAAGACTCAGAAAATTAGGAATGGGGAAAACTTCCTCAACCTGATAAATAGCATCCACCAAAAATCTTCAGTTAACATTGTATTTAACGGTGAAAACTAAATGCTTTCCTCCAAGACTGGGAACAAAGGAAAAATGTCTTCTCTCACCACTCTTATTCAACATAGCACTGGAAGTTCTAGCCAACATAGTAAGACAAGAAAGAGAAATGAGACTTATACATTGGAAGGGAAGAAATGAAATTGTCCCTATTTGCAGATGTTGTGATTGTCTATATAGAAAATCCCAAGGAGTCTACAAAAAAATTCCTAGAACTAATAAGTGAGTTTAGCAAGTTCAAAGGATACAAGGTTAACATACAAAAATCAATTACAGGGCTGGCCCGGTGGCGCACTGCTACAGTGCGCCGCTTGGGAGTGCGGTGGCGCTCCCGCCGAGGGTTCAGATCCCACATACAGACTGGTTCCCGCTCACTGGCTGAGCAAGGTGTAGGAGCAACACTGAGGGTTACGATCCCGCCCGTTGCCGGTCCCGGTCCGGTACGGGCGCGACACTGAGGGTTGCGATCCGTTGCCGGANATGTGTATGTTGTAATCCCTACAGCAATCGATAATTTTACACAATCTCTCCCAGAAAATATGAAGAGAAGAAACAATTCCCACCTCATTTTATGAAGCTAATATTACCCTGATATCCAAACCAGAAATAAACAGTGAAAAAAATACAGATCAGCGTCTCTCTTGAACTTAAATGCAAAACTCCTCAACAAAAATATTAGCAAATTGAATATAAAAAGAATTATACACCATGACCAAACCCACCCCTGAATTTATTCCAGGGGTGCAAGTCTGGCTCAATATTCACAAATCAATGTAATCTACCATATTAACAGGCTAAGAAAAAAAATCATAATCTTATCAATTTATGCAATTAAAGACTCAGAAAATTAGGAATGGGGAAAACTTCCTCAACCTGATAAATAGCATCCACCAAAAATCTTCAGTTAACATTGTATTTAACGGTGAAAACTAAATGCTTTCCTCCAAGACTGGGAACAAAGGAAAAATGTCTTCTCTCACCACTCTTATTCAACATAGCACTGGAAGTTCTAGCCAACATAGTAAGGCAAGAAAGAGAAATGAAAGACTTATACATTGGAAGGGAAGAAATGAAATTGTCCCTATTTGCAGATGTTGTAATTGTCTATATAGAAAATCCCAAGGAGTCTACAAAAAAATTCCTAGAACTAATAACTGAGTTTAGCAAGTTCAAAGGATACAAGGTTAACATACAAAAATCAATTACATTTCTATATACTGACAATAAACATGTGGAAACTGAACCTAAAAAATACATCTACAATTGCTTCAAAGAAAAAGAAATACTTAGGTATAAATCTAACAAATCATGAACAGGATCCGTATTCTGAAAATTACAGAAGACTGATAAAATAAATAGAAGAAGACCTAAATAAATGGAGAGATATATCATGTTCATGAATTGGTAGATTCAAGACAGTAAAGATGTCAATTCTCCCCAACTAATCAATAGCTTTAATATAATTACTATAAAATATCCCAGCTGGATTTTTCACAGACATAGACAAGCTTATTCTAAAGTTTTTGTGGAAAAGCACAGGACCNCTGGATTTTTCACAGACATAGACAAGCTTATTCTAAAGTTTTTGTGGAAAAGCACAGGACCCAAAATAGCTAAAATATTCTTGAAAAAGAGGATTAAATTGGGAGAAATTACTCAGTATTAAAGCTTACTACATAGCTACAGGAATCAAAACAGAGTGGCACTGGCAGAGTGAGACACATATAGACCAATGGGACACAATAGAGAATGTAGAAGTAGACCCACACAAATGCCCAACTGATTTTTGAAAAAAGAGAAAAAGCAATTCAATAGAGGAAGGATANTCAAAACTCAACAGTAAATAAACAAATAATCCAATGAGAAAACTGGCAAAATACAGACACAGACTTCACTGAAGAGGAAATACAGAAGGCAGATAAGAACAGGAAAAGATGTTCAAGATCATTATTAGCCAGCAGGAAAATGCAAATTAAAACCACAATGAGTCCTCATGACAAACCTATCAGGCTGGCTAAAATAAAAAATAGTGATAACACCAAATGCTGATGAGGTTGTGGAGCAACTGAGTCACTCATACATTGCTGGTGGGAACATAAAACAGTATAGCCACTCTGGAAAAGAGCATGGCAGTTTGTTACAAAACTAAGTATGTGCTTACCATTTGATTCAGCAATTGCACTCCTGGACACTTATCCCAGATAAGTGAAAACCTATGTTCACCCTAAAATCACACAAATGTTCATAGCAGCTTTATTTATAATAGCCCCAAACTGGAAACAGCTCAAATGTCCTTCAAAGAGTGAGTGGTTAAGTAGAAGTATAGCCTTACCATGGAACACTACTCAGCAATAAAAAATAATCAACTATTGATACATACAATAACTTGGATGTATCTCAAGGGAATTACACTGAGTGATAAAAGGCAAAACTCAAGAGATTGCATACCATACTATTCCATTTATATAACCCTCTTAAAGGGATAAAATTAAAGAGATAGAGAACAGATTAATGGGAAGGATAAAGGAGGAATGAGAGAGAGGTGGCTGTGGATATAAAAATCCACATGAAGAATCCTTTTGATGGAAGTGTTTTGCACCTTGACTGTGGTTGGCAGCAGTCACACAATCCACACATTGTAAAATTGTATAGAACCAAATGAACACATATACACACGTGCAAATCAGCACATGTGAAATTGGTGAAATCTGAAAAATGGCGGATTGTATCCATGTCAATTTCCTAGTTATGATATTATGATATAGTTAACGCATGGTGTTACCACTGGGGAAGCTAGGCGAAAGGTATACAGGATTTCTCTGCATCATTTCCTACAATTGTGAATGTATCTACGATGATCTCAAAATATAAAATTTTTAAAAGGTCTCACTTGTGTAATATGTAGGGGACTCAAAGTTATGTCATTTCTGAAGTTCTTGCTAGACAGAAGATATGATTCTGGGTGAGCCTGGAACACAATTGGAAACAATGTGCAGAACTTGTGGTCTAGTGTCTTTCATGGGAGTGAGAACCTAAATTGGTTAGTAGCAAAGATCCTGCAGGGAATAGAGGGAGTCACCAAGCCAAACACACAATAAGATGTTCTTGGAGGGGAGTGATAAATGCTAAGTGATAGCACAGGCACCAAGCGGTATGCATTCAGATAAAGGGGGTCCCCAACGCAGAAGGGTCCAAGGAAGCTTCACCCAGGAGGCAGTTTTCAACAAGCATTGAGTGTGGGCTTGACCTAGTGACTCACTTTGAATGAATAGGATACAGCAAAAGTGACCAGATGTCACTTCTGAGATGAGGTTATAAAAAAACTATGACTTCCATCTTGACAGTTCCTCCTTACATTGACAGAACCAGCTGCCATGGTGTGAAATGCCTTACGGAGGAGTGATGTGGCAAGGAACGGGGGCTGAATCCTGCCAATAACCACTGGGTGAGCCTGGATGTGAATTCTGCCCCAGTCGAACTTTTTTATGACTGTGGCCCCAGCTGACCCCTTGATTCCAGCCTTGTGAGAAACCCTGAGCCAGAGGACCAGACTAAGCCATGCCTGAATTCTTGATCCACAGACACAGTGAGATGATAAACCTGTGTTGTTTAGTGCTGCTTAGCTTTGGGGTAATTTGTTATGCAGCAAGAGATAACTAGTACAGCAGGCAACGCCCCTTACCATCCAGCAGATTAACCCAGACTTGCTTACCCAGTGGCTGCAGAGTTCCAAGAAAAAGAGAAGTGTGCAAAATTTCTGGGGTCTAAGCCTGAAACTGGCACAATGTCACTTCTGCCACATTCTACAGGCCGACTCAGGTCTCAGATTCCAGGCGTGGGGGAATGGATTCTGCTTGTTGATACGAAGAGCTCTAAAGCCACACTGCAAAGAAGCATAGATACAATTTTGCAAACAATCTACCAGGGTTATGCTTCCAGAAATGTCTTGGCTTCCCCAGACCTCGGGGTGAAAGGTGTATGTGAGAGCTGCCCTGAGAGACAGGGAAGCAGCCAGGTCACTCCAGGCTCAGACCTGAGGACTCAGGGCTCAGTGGATAGGGCAGGTGGGAACTGGCTACAGATCTCTCCCCCAGGTGACTAGAAAGACTGCTCCCCAGACCCTCCACTTCCTTCTCCGCACTGTAGCCTGAATGAGCTTTCCAAAAGGCAAACTTAACACCTCCATGGCTCCCCAGGAGGATAGGATAAAGCCCTATGG
>NW_007731663.1:136051-145102 GCF_000696425.1 Galeopterus variegatus
TTCCAAAAGGCAAACTTAACACCTCCATGGCTCCCCAGGAGGATAGGATAAAGCCCTATGGTTCAGTCTGCAATCAAAGCCGTCATGGTTTAACCCCTGCTGGCCTCTCCAGTCTCCCACCCAAATCTTCCCACTTTACCCCGTGTCCTGGCGTTTCCAAAAGGCAAACTTAACACCTCCATGGCTCCCCAGGAGGATAGGATAAAGCCCTATGGCTCAGTCTGCAATCAAAGCCGTCATGGTTTAACCCCTGCTGGCCTCTCCAGTCTCCCACCCAAATCTTCCCACTTTACCCCGTGTCCTGGCACCCTTGTAGGGCTTCTCTCTATGCTCTCTGTGTAGGTCACTCTCTATGCTCTCCCACAGCACCTGAGTCCCCTTATCTGCCCCACCCGAGCCTGGTTTCCAAAAGCAGTCAAAGATCTGCCCTTGGGCTGCTGGAAGATGGCAGACCAGAATTACCCAGGAATCAGTATTTTCCCAGAGGCAGCCTTTTAACCCAAGTGAGGGAACGAATGCCCCAGCTGCCTCACCCTGTGCCCGGGATCCTCTGAGGCAGGTGCTTTACACCATCTCCCAGAATTTCACTGCAGGTTCCACCCCTGTTGCCCACGTGGTAGCTGGTTTAACCATGCCCCCTTTACGGGTGCCTTCCATTCCCATATCACTCCCTGCCCTTACCTGCACCTTCTGGTAAATTGCTCCCATTGGAGTCTTTGCTGCAGGGTTTGCTTTTGGGGAAACTGAGGCTAAGAAGGTGTTTCTTTGCTCTCTCTTACCTTAAGGCTCTGGTACCCACTGTGCCTTCTAATTGGTTTTCAAGACTCAACTCGGAGGCGTCTTCCTCTGAGAGTCTCTCCCTGGTCACCCAGCAGTTCCTCACCCTTGACCCACCTGGACTAGGTAGGTGAGGGTGTGTGTGTGTTGGAGGTGGAAGGAAGGGCAGGAGGAGAGCTTGTTATCCTCTCCACCAGGTACATGTCACCTTTCTGGGGGCAACACTGTCTAGTGGCTCAGAGGACAGACCAGGTTGTTTGAATGAGAACCCGGCCCCCAGCAGAAGGGCCTTACTCTCAGTACAAATAATGGAATCATCAGCGACTTTCAGCCCCAGCTGCACAGCACTGGGGGCTTCCTATGCTCCTAGACCCTTTTGTCTTCAGGCTGAGAGCTCCTGGGCTCGTTCTCTGTCTCCCAGCCCTATTTTCCAGAAGTGCCGGCCATCCAGACTGTCAGATCAGCTGCAAAAAGACCTCTCTATGAGTTCATGTTTCTGTGACCCAGCTCCCTGCCCTGGGTCATTGCAAATGCTCAGTGCCTCTGACCAGATCTCAGTGAGGCTGAGAGAAAGGGTCAGTCAAGATCACATACTGGCCCAGGTTTGTGAAAGTGCCAGAATCCCCTGATTAAATTACAGCCTGAGCATTTAGCCCAGGGACTGTGTGCTGTTCCTGGCAACCCAATAAAGAGGTTATCGACAGGAGAAAATCTTTGATTCTCTGGGTGGTTGTTTTCTGCAGAGTGTTAGCAATTTTGCTGTGCAAAACACAGATGTGAAAAGGCCGGCCTGCGAGCACTGGCTGGACAGTACTTGGAGGGGGACTCCAGGTGAAGAGACACCTGTGTCCACATTTGGATCCACACCTTGTAGCCACTGTTCCTCCTCACACACACCAGGTGCTGTCCCAGAGCAGGGCCTGTGATGGATTGAACTGTGTCTCCCCCAAATTCGTATGCTAAAGTCCTAACCTCCAGTACCTCAGAATGCACCTGCATTTGGAGACAGGGTCTTTATAGAGGTGATTAAGGTAAAATGAGTTCAGGGGGTAGGACTTGATCCAGAATGACTAGTGTCCTTATATGAAGTGGAGATTAGGACACATACATGCACAGAAGGACGACCATGTGAAGTTACAGGGACAAGACGACTGTCTGTAAGCCAAGGAGGGAGGATTCAGGAGAAACCAACCTGCTGAAACCTTGATCTCAGACTTCCAGGCTCCAAACTGTGAGAAAATAAATTTCTGTTGTTTAAGTCACCCAGCCTGCGGTACTTGATTATGGCAGCCCAAACAAATTAATACAGAGCCTCTGCTTTTCTTGCTACCCCAGATATCTTCTTGGCTAGTAGCTAACCTCCTTCAAGCCTTCGCTCAAATCTCACCTTGTCAGTTGGGTCTCCCTGGCCACCGCCACCCCCAGTGCGTGCACACTCAGTGCCCCAACCACCCACACCCTGCTCTGTGCCTTCCTTCGTCTCTGCCACTTCTCCCTCCAACACACCCTGTAATGTACGTGTTTACTGAGTGGATTATCTATGTCTATCTGCCCCACAAGCACACCAGCTCCATGAGGCAGGCATCTTGGTTTGTTAGCCAAATTTCTCCAGCACCTGGCACAGTGCCCAGCACGTAGTAGGTGCTCAGCAAATACATGTTGGAGGAATGACTGTCTTCTATTAAGGTATCCTCCCCAACCACCATGGCGAAAATCTCTCCCCTGCCGTAGCTCTTTGATTGGGGTCTTCAAATATGATTGGGTCTACCTTATCTGTTAACCTCTGCACTCAAGAAAGAAAAGAAGGAAGGAAGAGAAAGAATGAATGAACCTCCTGAGTCCTGTTAACTTTTCCCCTTTATTGATAAACCTCTTTTTTGGGGATCCAAACCCTTGACGTTGGTGTTATAACACCCTGCTCTAACCAACTGAGCTAACCGGCCAGCCCTGGTAAACCTCTTGAAACAGTCTTCTAGATGCCTGCCTTTCCATTCTTCCCTTCTTAAGTGCTGGCCAACTAACTCTCTCTCCTGCCACTTAACTGAAACTGTCTTTCAGACACCAGCAAACCCCCATTTCCCCAGGGTATTTTGCTGCCACCTCTTTTGGGGCTGCTCTGTGGCTTCTACTGTCCTCTCCCAGTTCCCCTCCTGCCCTTCTAACTGCTCCTTCTCTGACTCTGCCTCCAACGTGGCTTCCTCCTTCTGTCCCAAGAATCTGAATTCCATCTTCCTCCTCCTCTCTCCTCACACTTTCCCCGGGGTGGGTACTGTCCTCTCCCAGTTCCCCTCCTGCCCTTCTAACTGCTCCTTCTCTGACTCTGCCTCCAATGTGGCTTCCTCCTTCTGTCCCAAGAATCTGAATTCCATCTTCCTCCTCCTCTCTCCTCACACTTTCCCCAGGGGGGGTCTCACCCCTTGTCTCACCCCTTTAGAGCGTCTGCTACCACTCCTACAACAGTGGTGTGATTTCTGTCCCTGCCCACTCCCCACCCCCAATCCAGGTTCTTATTTCCTGCTCCTCCTTATTCCTGAGCTCCCCAAGCAGGTCCCACCAGCACATCACAGTCACCGAGCTCAGAACCAAACTCATCATTCCCCGCCTGCCCCCATTCCTCCAAACTGCTCTTGCCCGCCCTCTCTGTCTCTGCAAACGCCACCCATCTTCACCCCCCGCCTCAGCCACCCACACACTCTGCGACCTCGGGCAGGGGAACAAAACTCCTCCCAGTGTTTGCCTCCTCCACGTGTGGTCACTGCATGTCTACGCCTCAGCCCCCGTCCTGGATTACAAGATTGGAAAAGAGGGTAGGAATCACGCTTTATTTATCCTGCTGTGCTTAGTAACGGTTTCACTCATTCNTGTCCCTGCCCACTCCCCACCCCCAATCCAGGTTCTTATTTCCTGCTTCTCCTTATTCCTGAGCTCCCCAAGCAGGTCCCACCAGCACATCACAGTCACCGAGCTCAGAACCAAACTCATCATTCCCCGCCTGCCCCCATTCCCCCAAACTGCTCTTGCCCGCCCTCTCTGTCTCTGCAAACGCCACCCATCTTCACCCCCCGCCTCAGCCACCCACACACTCTGCGACCTCGGGCAGGGGAACAAAACTCCTCCCAGTGTTTGCCTCCTCCACGTGTGGTCACTGCATGTCTACGCCTCAGCCCCCGTCCTGGATTACAAGATTGGAAAAGAGGGTAGGAATCACGCTTTATTTATCCTGCTGTGCTTAGTAACGGTTTCACTCATTCATTCACGAGTATTGACTGAGAGCTTTCCACGTGTTGGGCTCAGTCATAGTTGAGCCCAAGGTTACTGAGCACTGAAAAGGACTGAGTGACTGTCCTCGCAGAGCTAACACGCAGTGCAAATGAATGAGCGTGGGCATCCCTGAGCGAGCAAGGGCTGCGGGAACCGTGACTTACATGGCTTTGTAAAAACGCATCTCACTAGTCTGGGCTGTCATATGACGCTTGTTTCTTAGTAATCAATGCATTTCAGCAATATATGAGGTGAATTTAGGTTCCAGTTGGCTTCTCTGAGGGTGTTAGATAAAATTGCAATTTAGATTCAATCAATAAACATTTATTGAATGTCTATTCTTCGCCTGCACAAGTGTGGGCATTGTGGGGGATACAAAGACAGACAATGTGGGAGGAGCTTTCCATGGAAACGACTCTTGTTGGTTCTGTGGCATTTATTTTGGCCTGGAAAATAAACAACAGAAACATTTTTGGTGACAATGGAGACAAGACCATTTTTGGTGACGATGGAGACAAGAAAGGGAGGAAATAAAAAGAGCATCCTGTTGCCCACACAGGACAAGCTTCTGAGTGGGTGAAGCAAATGCGAGTTGAGGGGCTCATGTAGACTTCCCTGTCTAACACTTCTGCCTACTAAAATTCCACCGTTCACCATTCATTCCTTTGACTAAACATTGCCCTACCCCCGCAAGTTTTTTTTTTTTTTTAATAAAAACACTTCTATAAAGAGAACACTATATCCTAAACCCCTTAAAACAGAAATGACACATGATTTGACATGTACACCAATCTAGACCCATGGGTAAGCAGTTGCCCACTAAAATTCCACCGTTCACCATTCATTCCTTTGACTAAACATTGCCCTACCCCCGCAAGTTTGTTTTTTTTTTTTTAATAAAAACACTTCTAGAAAGAGAACACTATATCCTAAACCCCTTAAAACAGAAATGACACATGATTTGACATGTACACCAATCTGGACCCATGGGTAAGCAGTTGCCCGAAGTGCCATTTGAGAAACCCTCTGAGGCTCAATCTGATCGCTGATGCAAAGAATGTCGGTTGGCTGGTGGTGTCTGCCCTGAGTGCTAGAAGGGAGGAGAGTATTTGCTATCCCTGTCTTAGGGATTGGAGGAGATTTGGGGATTATTCTCCACGCACCCCCCTCCGCTGTAACACAAAGGGGCTGGATGAACACCGAAAATTTGACAGGAGGGGCTGCTGAGGTAGAGGGAGGAGACGTAGAAGGAGGGGCTGTGACTGCCAATCGCATAATGTCGCCTCCTGGTCTGTCTAGTGTCTGCAGCTCTCAGCAACCTGTGGTGGGGAGCCCTTGTCACTGCACTCAGGCCCTCTTAGATGTCGACCCACCTGGCTTTCCAGCCATGTCATTGACCGTACCTTGGTGCGCCTCTGCTCCAGCCCCACTGAACGCTTTGCCAGAGGCTGGACGTGTCTTTATACATGCTCTTCCTAGTCCGCCTAGAACATCCACACCCACTGTCTCTGCACAGGGAACTTCTACGCAACTCTATTAACACCTGCCTCAAATGTTGCCTCCTCTGACGAGCCGTCCCTGATTCCCCTGCCTGAGTCCGCACTCCCTCCTCTGTTTACTCACCACCGACCCGACCCTGCATGGCAGTCTTCACTCTTTACCACCCTTGTCCTTTGATGAGTCTCACTTTCTCGTGAAACTGAGAGTTCCATGGGAGCAGAGCTAGCACCTTATCTTGGTAAGTCTAGCCCCCAGCACTGGGCCTGATGTACAACTGGTGAGCAACCACCATTGGCTGCATATATGAATGAATGAATGAACGAATGAACTTTGCAGATGGGGCAGATGTTCTGCTGGTGCTGATGAGACCCAGCTCTCTGTCCACGTGCCCATGCATCTCCTGGTGTTCCTACAGTATACTCTGCCAAGGTAAATTAACCCCCCACATCTCCACGACTTAATGTAACAAGGGTTCATTTCTCCTCCCACAAAGTCTAACATGAGTTGTGCAGCCCTCCTGAGCAGTTGTCTTTGTACTAACCATGTCTTTTATTTTTTGTATTCCGATGCTTTGACATCTGGAGCCTTGCTGACCCTGGAGGGACTGCCCAAAGTTCCACCTTTTCTCTCTGCCTCCTGACCAACACTGCTGCTTCCTTGCGTGGCCCCATGTGTCTTATGGCACTCCCCTCCTCTTGGAGACTATGAGTAACAAACTACCTTTTCAATAGCAATTGCCTGCTGATCTGTTGGCCTCACTGTATTTTAAAACAGTCTTCCACTCAGTGACTCAGTGATCAGGCTGCTTTCATGAGTGGCTCTAACACCTAAACCTGTGGCCCCGCAATTGTTGGGGAGGTGGCAGGAAAGAGAGATAGTAGAAAGATTTCACACCGTTTTTTAGATACTTGTGCCCAGAAGTGGCACCTACCACCTATGCTCACTACCCATTGGCCAGACCAGTCACAAGGTGCCACCTAAGTGCAAGGGGTGCGGCTGGGAAATCTGGCGGGTGGGCGGTTACTGTCTTCACTTCAGAACTTGGTCTCCCCATGTGAATTAAGAACGAATCACCCCTCTGAGATCAATATATATTTAGCTTAATATAACTATGACTCGATATGATTTCAGAGTACCGTTTCCCATAGATATGACCTAGTTTGTCACCAGAAAATATGGAAGCTGAATGTTAACAAAGCAGAGAGTCGAAAGAACAGAGGCACCAGGACTGATCGGACCATAAATGTGCTCCAGCATTAGGGCCATGAGTAAGATTAATGGGCCAAGGCCCAGTGAGCTAACCTCAGCTCACCTCCATGGACCAGAAGCAGATGGGAGCCTTTGGGTTTAGCTGCGATATGGCTGAAGAGGAAATCTGCGTCTGTTACCATCCTCTCTTGTGAATATCCTCCTTGGGTGTGGTGTCTCTGGAGCCTGTAAGATATTTCCCCCCAGATGTTTGGTTTTAGTGGTTACATTAAGCAACTTGAGCATTGTCGGAATCTCAATTATTTATGACCAAGAGGAGTCAGCAGCTAACAGCAGGGGCCCCACCTCCAGGCTTGTCCCCTCTGCCCCCCTGCTCTCCCCGTTAGAACCTGGCTACACCCCTGCCCTGTGACCATCTGTTTTAGTTTGCTCATGCTGCTATAGCAAAACACCTGCAAGTGGGTGGTTTATAAATAATAGAAATTTCTGTCTCACAGTTTAGAGGCTGGGAGGGCCAAGATCAAGGCTGTGGCAGATTCGGTGTCTGGTGAGGGCTGCTGTCTGCTTCCAAGATGGTGCTTTATTGCTGTGTCCTCCAGAGAGGACGAACGCTGTGTCCTCACATGGCGGAAGGGGCGGGAGGGCTGGGCATCTCTCTGAAGCCTCTTTTGTAAGGTCATCGATCCATTCATGAGGGAGTCCTCATGACTTAATCACCTACCAAAAGCAAGTGATTATCTCTTATTATCACATTGGGTATTAATTTCCAATGTAAGAATATTGGCGAGACGCATACATTCAAACTATGGCACTGTCTGTTGGGGGAGGTCCTCCCACAGCCTCTGGAGTGAACCTTTCTTCTTAGTATACCGCTACCCCTCTCTTCTCTTTCTGCAGACCCTCTCTCATGACCTCTCCATTCTGTGATTTGGCCAAGAAGTCCTCACTTCAGAAAACTGGGTCTGTGACCTGAAGTGAGGAAGTTAAGCCTCAGCTGCAGAGGGGCCAAGACTCTGGAGACCTTCCTTGCGTTTTGGCAAAAGGGCTTCTACCTTCCACAAATAGGAGGAGAGATCTGCAGCTTAGGAAGAAAGCAGCAGTGTTGCTTGTTGTTTACTTGGTCTCCCTATGCCTCAGTTTTCCCATCTATAAAATGGGAGCAGTGGTAGTTCTTGCCTCACAGGGTCATTACACCTGCAAAGCACAGAGAAAAGTACCTGGAGCAGCGGAATCACAACACCCATGTGAGCTGTTGTTATGGACTCCAGCCCAGCTGCCAGAGGGGAGGCCTCCATGTCCAGAGACATCAGGGCATTGGTGAGAGGGATCTGGGGCCACAGATGGAACCCCCATTCACCTAGGCTCCGCACAGTTGAGAGAGACCAATGAGAGGTCAAAGCATCCCCACATTCACCCATCACCTCTTAGGTAAGTCCTCCCACTCCCCAGGGGTGAGCAGAGAGGCCAGGAGCCCCAGGAGGGCTATGGCTGTTCCTTCAGCTGTGTGCCCACATACAGACATCTTCTGGGCCCATCATGCCGACCTCAGACCTGCGTGGCTCCTGGAAGCACCTGTGGTTAGAGATGCATCTGCATGTGTGTGATTACCACCCTGGGAGTCAGTTGCCTTCTGATAAACCCTACTACTGGAAACTTCCATGTGGACTCCATGTGGAAACAATTTCAATGACACTCGGGGGTCAGACAGGACAGTTTCTTTTCCTCTGTGGCCCCCTCCTCTAGTGGTTGCAATGGCTCTGTCACTTCAGTACTGTCCCTGCTCAAAGTTGTGGCAGGTGACGTAGCAGCACTGAGCTATCTGCGGCCTTCCCAAAAGACTGTGCTCAGCAGCCACCTCTAGTCACACACATCCTCTGCCTTTAAAGCCCGAAAACCAGTAATGACGACCTCATCCACCCTCAGCTACCTCCAATTTTGTTTTTCAGCAAGAGAGAAGCATCTGCGTTATTCATGAAGTCAAGATTTGGGGAGAAAAACAGCACTTCCAGCTAAGATCTGGGATATATTTTTTTCCTTTTTTTTTTTTTTTTAGCATATTCATTACTACAAATTGTAATTATTCCTTATGACCCTTACCTGACCTGTCACTCCCCAACCCCCCTCCCTCCCATCTCTAGTATCCTTGGGTTTGTTCTCTCCTTCAACATATTATTGTGAAAGTTCAATGTATTATTGTGGTCTTTTCTTTCTTTTGGTCTTTCTTTCTTTCTTTCTTTCTTTCTTTCTTTCTTTCTTTCTTTCTTTCTTTCTTTCTTTCTTTCTTTCTTTCTCTCTCTCTCTCTC
>NW_007731663.1:146102-153093 GCF_000696425.1 Galeopterus variegatus
CTCTCTCTCTCTCTCTCTCTCTCTCTCTCTCTCTCTCTCTCTCTCTCTCTTTTTCTTTCTTAGCACCCAGTTATGAGTGAGAACATGCTATATTTCTCTTTCTGTGCTTGGCTTATTTCACTTAACATAATTTTCTCCGGGCTCATCCACGTTGCTACAAATGGCAGAACTTCATTCTTTTTTATGGCTGAGTAGTATTCCATTCTGTATATATACATTTTCCTTATCCAGTCACCTATTGATGGATATTTAGGTTGGTTCCATATTTTGGCTATTGTAAATAGAGCTACACTCCATGTTCAAGACCTGGGCCTTAAAAAAATATAATCCACTAAAAGAAAAACAACAAGCTAGGAAAAATATGGTTAACACTTATCACAGGAAAAGGTTTACTTTCAATTATATATTAACAGCTCCTACAAATCAAAAAGAAAAAGACAAGAATTCAGCAGAAAAATGGGCAACAGACCTCGCAGCAAGCAAGGTGGTTGCCTACAGCAGCAGCCATTCCTCCTTCCTCCTTCCCCTCCCTGGGGGAGCCCACATTTGCTCAGGCCCCGCCTTCCCATGGCCATGTGCTTCAGGGGAAGACCCAGCCCCAGTGCAGAGGAGTCTGGCTGCATTGTGGCCGCCGCAGGGGCCCATTCTCCTTGCCCGTGGCCCACAGATGGGTTGGGAGATGGGCGGGTGGTGCCATCTGTCCTCATGCTGGGCGGGTGGGGAGTGGTGGCAAGGGGCTTCTAGGAAAGGTTCTCCCCTATCTTAAAAAGACACTGAAAGGGAAGGCCCCCTCTTCTGCCTCCAGACATTGTGGTGAGGGTGTGAGGCCTGAAGCCACTGCGGACGCTTTGGATCTTGATGGCAGCCAGCTAAAGACAAGGAGATCTCTGAGCACGGCAGAGCAGAAAAACGGAACAACCAGGGCCTTCCTGACATTACTGGGCTGCCAAATGGGAAGGCCCCCTCTTCTGCCTCCAGACATTGTGGTGAGGGTGTGAGGCCTGAAGCCACTGCAGATGCTTTGGATCTTGATGGCAGCCAGCTAACGACAAGGAGATCCCTGAGCACGGCAGAGCAGAAAAACGGAACAACCAGGGCCTTCCTGACATTACTGGACTGCCAAACTGTGAGGCCTGAAGCCACTGCAGATGCTTTGGATCTTGATGGCAGCCAGCTAACGACAAGGAGATCCCTGAGCACGGCAGAGCAGAAAAACGGAACAACCAGGGCCTTCCTGACATTACTGGGCTGCCAAATCTACCAGCCCTGGGGCTACTTTTAATCTGCACTTCAGGGAGAACTCTGGGCCGTCCCCTGAAGCACGTGTCCATGTGGAGGTGGGTATCTGAGTAAACCCTTTTTTTACTTAAATTTTTAAGAAAATTGTGATGAAGTATGCATAACATTTACCCTTCAAGCCATTTTTAAGTGTACTGTTCAGGGGCATTAACTACATCCACACTGTTGGGCAGTCATCACCACCATCCATCCACAGAGTTCTTTCCATCGTGCCAACTGCAACTCTGCACCCACGAAACACTAACTTCCCATCGCCCTCCCCAGCCCCTGGCAACCACCCTCTACTCTGTCTCTCTGAATCCGACTACTCTAGGAACCTCATAGAAGTGGAATCATATGGTGTTTGTCCTTTTGTGACTGGCTTCTTTCTTCAGTCTAATGTCCTCAAGGTTCATCCATACTGTAGCATGTGTCAGAATTTCCTTCCCTCTTAAGAGTGAAAAATATTCCACTGTGTGTATAGACCCTGTTTTGTTTATCCATTGATCTGTTGATGGACATGTGGGTTGCTTTCATCTTTTGGCTCTTGTGAATAACGCTGCTATGAACACGGTTGTACAAATATCTCTTCGAGTCCCTGCTTTCAATTCTTGTGGGTATACACCCAGAAGTGGGATTTCTGGACATATGGTCATTCTATTATTAATTTTTCGGAGACTCATGATGCTGTTTTCTACAAGGGCTGCACCATTTTACCTCACCCGCAGTTCTTTTAGTATAAGACAATAAATTCCTTATCATCCAAGCCAGTTGAGTCATGGTTTCTGTTCCTTGTTCCCCAAAGCATCCTAATTAATACAGATATGAACGGACACTTTTATAGATGAGATATGATTGGCCAATAAACACATGAAAATATGCTCAGCTTAGATAGTAAAATAGGGAAATGCAAATTGCAATACAGTGTTATAATTTGTGCTCATTAATTTTGTAAGGGGTAAAAAGATTGATAGTAGGTAATGTTGGTGAGGCTGTGGTGTAAAAGGAGCTTTCATACACAACTGGGGGAAATGTTAATTAGGACGGCATTTTTAGAGGGCAATTTGACAGTATTTACAAAGATTTAAATGCACACACCCTTAACCTGGTGATGTCAGTTCAACCTGTTTTGTAGAATCACTTGCACATATACACAAAGAAGAAAGTAGAAAGATGTCGATTCAGAGGAATAGCAATAGCAAAAAAACTGGAAACAGTCCAAGATTCAGAGCAATGGTAATAGCAAAAAAACTGGAAACAGTCCAAACTGCTTCCAAGAAGGACTTGGTTAAATAAATCATGACACAATCACATTATGGAAAACTATACAGCTGTAAAAAGAATGAGCTTTGTAGTGCTGTATGCAAATAAGGAAAAACCTCTGAGACAATAAATAAAAGTTTAGTGAAAAAAACAAGTCACAAAATGATGCAAATAGCACAGTTGGACTTACCTAAAACTTTATATCTGAATGTATACATACACACATATGTGTGTATATACCTATGTAGAATCATAGAAAAAGGACTATAAAAGTACAGAATAAAGTATTAACAGCGGTTGCCTCTGCAGAGGGAAAGTGGGGAGGTGGGAATGAAGGGGGAACTTTAACTTTTTATTCTATATTCTGTTTGAAAGTTTTTTTACAGTGTTCTACTGTATTGTGTGTGTATTACTGTATTGTGTGATTTTTCAAAAAATGCACGCACTCACAGTGTGCAAAGTCAATGTACAAAAGGGATGTGTTAGGGAGAAAAAGATTCCATTGTACAATGGTGGTTCTGCCCGCCCCCACCCCCTCCTCCGAGGCATCCGACCCTGTGTCACAGACGCATGCATTTCCCAGCCAGTGAGGAGCTGGCAGCAGCTCAGAGGCTGCCAGAGCCAGGCAGGGGGCTCTGACTTCTCAGCCTGGCACTCAGAGGAGCCTGACAACAGAAGGAACTGTCTCTCAGGGACCCATGGGCGTCGGCATCTCGACCTCCCCCAGGCCTCACACCTGTGTAAATGCCAGTCAAATGCCCTGTCCCCATGTGTCCATACGTATGGAGCTCTGTCTGTTCTCAGCCCAGAGCCAGCTGCCTCAAGAAATCAGAAGGTTCCAGACACCTCAGCTATATGTCGAAGCCACATTCCTGGTTTGCAGCGGTGTGGCTGGAAGGCTGCCTTCTCACTGTGTTGTTCATTCATGAAGGTCCTTGACACTCCACATAAATTACTCCTTCATCTCGTTGGCATCTGGCTTTGAGGGGCATCTAACCCTGTGGGAGGTGCCATAGGCTTTATTCACCTTGGTCTGGGTCTTCACCAAGAGTTCTCAGGTACAAGTCAGAAAAGTCCAGAAACTGGCACTGAGTAATGCATGCATATTATTACTTTATGCATTTGCACATTTTTCACAGTCACCCCAGCTGTGAGAGTGCCCCTGCCATTTAGCAGCTATGGACCTTGGGAATGTCCTCTACCTTTCTGAGCTTCGATTTCCTAATCTGTAAAATGGATAGAGTCATAGCCAGCTCAAAGAGTAGATGTAGGGAAAGGGTTCTGACCAAGTTGACTGGACTGAGGGAGTTAGAGGAGGCCACAGAAAAGGGACATTGTGACCCAGCCTAGGCATCAGGGAGGGCTTCTTGAAGGAGGGAGCAATGAGCAGAGTTTTGAAAGTGTCCTAGTTACTGTTGCTGTGTAATTTTTAAGAACCCACACTTAGTGTCATAAAAGAACCATTTCATTATGTTCATGGATCTGTAAGCCAGGAATTTGGACAAAGCACAACGGGACTGGCTTGTCTCTGCTCCACAATGTCTAGGACCTCAGTAGGGTAGAATTGGGGAATGGGCACGACTCCATGGCTGGGGCTGGAAGCAGCTGTAGGCCTCTTTACTCACATGTCTGGCAATTGGTACTGGCTGTCACCTAGAATCTCAGCTGGGCTGGTGGCTGGAACACATACATGGGGCCCCTCCCTGTGGTCTCCTGGCACAGGCTAGTTGGGCTTCCTCATGGCATGGAAGCTGGTTTCCAAGAATAAGCATCCCAGAGAACCAAGTGAAAGCTTTATCACCAGAAAAACCCAACCTCGGAAGTCACATAGCATCACTTCTGCCATAGTCATATGCCCACCCAGACTCAAGGGGATGGAATGTAGACTCCATCTCCAAATAAGAGGAGTGTCATTGTAAGAAGATCATGTGAAATGGGAGATATTGTTGCTGCCATGTTTTTGGAGAATATAATCTGCCACAAAGGCCGATAGCAAGTAGGAAGTATCTATTTTAGACTGAGAGGAAGGTAACGTGTCCCCTGGGCTGCCTTGGACTGTTGTGCAAGTTGTGCACTGTACAAAGGCACCCAGCTGAGAGGGCAAGTAGGAGTTGAAATCCAGCCAGTCTTCTATTCGCTGAGTTCTGTGCCCATTCATGAAACTGCATCTGTTCAAAGGAAGGAGAGACTTTTTCTTTGCAAAAAGCATTGTCCACTTGCTAAGCTGAGCACCCAAAGAGCTGTGTCCACCTAGAGGAACACCCTTTTCTAACATCCATAAAATAACCATATGGACCAGCTGTGGTCCTGTGTGATCACGTCCTGGGAAGATGAGCATGGGAACTAGAGGCTGGAATAGGAGCGGGGGAGGGGGGGAAACAGGGGCCAAGGGTAAAGACTCAGGCTGAGTCCAGGGATGTGGTCCTGTGTGATCACGTCCTGGGAAGATGAGCATGGGAACTAGAGGCTGGAATAGGAGGGGGGGAGGGGGGGAAACAGGGACCAAGGGTAAAGACTCAGGCTGAGTCCAGGGGTCCTGCTCTTCTGTCATTTCCTCCCTCCCCCAAACACCCAGAGAGTCATTTTCCATCTCATTTGGCATCCTTTAGCCAAGATTCTAGCTTATTCTGGTCCCAAAGCTGTACTCCAAGTTCACAGAGGAGAACCTGAAGCTACCTATGGGGTCAATACAAATATGGAGCAAACTCACCACAGCAGAGAAAGAGGTAGGACTTGGCTGAGAAACCCAGACTCCAGGTTTCAGTGGGGATATACCCTCTCCCAGAGAAGAGAATGAAACACAGGATGAGATACCACTCCTTAGAAAATTTGGAAAAGCATCCCTCAGACGCCTGAGATGCCTCCTGTCAAGACAAGAGGAGAAGGCCGGCCCGGTGGCGCACTGGAGAGTGCGCCGCTTGGGAGCGCGGTGGCGCTCCTGCCGAGGGTTCAGATCCCATGCGGAGACCGTTTCCCGCTCACTGGCTGAGCGCGGTGTGGGCACAACACCGAGGGTTGCGATCCCGTTACCAGTCAGTAAAAAAGACAAAAAGGAAAAAAAGAAAGACAAGAGGAGAGAACTCCCAGTTAAACTCAGATAATGTCCCTTTGCTTATCATTTAATCACTTTTTTCCAATATGGGGTTATTTTGAAGAATGTTCAATGCTATAAAATAAAGACTACATCGGGTTCGGTGGAGCCTGCTATAGGGAATATGGAACACAGAAGCTATTTATACAGTGAGGGAGTATTTCAGCAAGAAACTTAGAACTGGCATTTAGAATTAATTTAGTGCCTTGTCTGTTCTGAGGACATATGCTATGTGTCTAGAATTATGACACCTTCAAAACCATATGTGCGTGCTGGAGGTGGCCTCCTGGCGCACAGACACAGGCATGCTCCACGTGTTGGCAATGATCACACCTCCCTATGCATGCGAACATCACCAATGTGTGTAGAATCCTAGAGTCTTTGGAAATAAGTGGGCATATGGAGTGTCTTGCTTTTTGGCACCAGGCATAGAAAATAAACGGTGGTGTGCGATCTGGAGTCAGGCGGGATATGACCTGCACTGTCTTTGCGATCTTGACGTGGCATGATGAGGCAGGTTCCAGCTCAGAGCGAGCAGGTCAGCTTCTCCCAGGCTTGCATCTGAATGTATCTGAGCCTGTGGCAGGACAACTGGAAGTGGACACAGGAACAGGCACCCATCTGTGTAGTAACTGGCAGTTCTCAGCAGTTTTCACCTTTGAAACGCTTAAAAGGTGACAGGTTACATCTGGTGATGCCAAGCTACAAAATCACAGTTGGTCTCAGAAATTCAGAGACCTCCTGCCCAAGGGTGGAAGTGGGGAGACAAATCATTACCAACAAATGCAGGGTCACAGGCCAGACCCACTAACATCGTTCAGGGAAGGTAGTGGGAAAAGTGGTAATTGTCACCAACTTGCTATTGACTCATTGTCACCATTGTGCCCAGACATGCTAAGAAATCCCAAACCCTCTGTGCCTTCTCAGTGAGGGCCAGATACAAATTCACACAGGGATCCAGGGAGGGGGCTTCAGGGACTGGGAACTGAAAGTGCAGACTGAGCCCTGTTGAGGCAGCTGCAAAGGTGGGAGTGCTGGGACAGTAAAGTTCAGAGCGGTAGACGAGGTCATGCCAGCCATGAGGGGACACGTTACATGGACTCTGAAGAGTACGGTGAGGACTTTGGCTTTGACGCTGGCTGAGATGAGAAACCACTAGGGGTTTCAGAGCAGAGCTGCACACGATCTGACCTCTACTTTAAAAGGATCACTCTGCTGCTTGGTAGAAAATATTCTGAATCAGGGTAAAGGTTAAAACATTTCTTTTTTAGATTTCCAACCCAAAGAGTTTTTGCTCTACTCTCTGATTTTCCAGTTCCATTTTGGACCCTGTAGAGAAAGAACAAAGTCGTAGTCAGG
>NW_007731664.1:0-6187 GCF_000696425.1 Galeopterus variegatus
TCTCAGGATCGCGCCGTTTCCTGACACGGGCGCTCCATACCCGTCGCCATTTTTCTCTCCCCAATGCCAATTTTAAAGCACTGGAACCAACTGGGGACCTTCCCAAGCTGTGAATTTGTACCAGTCAGAATTAAGTTCAGGTATCTTCCACAAGGTATCTGCCATCTCTGGGCAGGCAATACAAGGCTGGTGTGGAAGCTTCAGAGTCTTCAGGATCCCGAGTCCTTCTATCTGTGAGGTCAGCCAATAATGCAATATCACCCATCTCAAAGTTATTTCATGGTTCAAAGTCTTCACTGGAGCTCCAGCCATTACATCCACATCCCAGGCACCGTAGGAGGAAGGAGGGAAAAGGGAGCGTAGCACTCATCACTCACCTGAATCAACTTTCTTTAAAGAAGCTTCCCCAGAGCACTATTCATTTTTATTTGCCAGAATTTAGGATTTAGGAGCATGGTCACACCTTGCTGAAAAGAGGCTAGGAAATGTCATTGTCTCACGGGTACACTGTCACCCTGAATCAAGCTGAGGTTTTTTGGTTTTGTTTTTCTTCACTAAGAAATTAGGATACTGAGTACTGAGTAGATTATCTGTGCTGGACAAGTCTCAGTAACCCCTGTGCCCTCTCCACCCTGCTGCACTGGGGGGCTGTGCCATATGGACTCCATCACAGGATGCACTTGCCTTCCAGCTGTCAGGTGGGTTCAGTCAGTGGAGAGCAGAGGAACACATGGAGCAAGGGGGTTTGCACTCTTGGCAACTCCCCATAGAGGCTGGCTATGTCCCTTGACTAAATCCTTGCCAGCTCCTGCCTCGCAGCACTGTCCACACAGCACTTCATACTGTTGTTCTCCAGTTTCCAGAAACTTCCCTGACCCTTGTCCCTTTAGAACTAGGGATGAAAACATCCCTACAATAACATTTACCGTTATTGTCAGTAAATGCAGCATTTTAGGTCTCCCTATAATATTGTCCTATTCATTTTAAAAACAGTTGATCCTCATTATTCATGGATTCTGTATTTTAGAATGTGCCTGTTTGCTAAATTTCATTTGTAACCCTAAAATCGGTATCATGAAATAAGGCAACATTCTGTCTTCCTGTATCAGCTCTCATACTGTAAATAGGTATGTTTTCTGTGTTCTATTCAGTGCCACATTTTTTGTCGTTGTTGTTGTTGATGATTTTGCTGTTTAAACTGGCCCCCAAGCACAGTGCTCAATGCTATCTACTGTTCCCAGGTGTAAGAAAGCTGTGATATACCTTACAAGGAAAATGTGTGTGTCAGATAAGCTTTGTAAAGGCATGAGCTGTAGAGCTATGGGCCATGAATTCAATGTTAGTGAGTCAACAGTATGTTTCCCATAATGTATAATGTTATTTATAAAAACATGCATTTGTTTTTAAACAGAAATACACATACCACAAGCTTATATATTCATTTATTGATGAAAATGTTGTGACCAGAGGCTCTCAGGAACCTAACCCTGTATTTCCCCTAATAGCAACGATTCAACATTCACTAGTGTAATGTTTGGGGTGACTTTATCACACACAATACTGGATAACAAGAATTGACTGCAATTTATTATATTTTTCACAAATTACATCAATTTACCTGTGTCTACTAAATTCTTGAGAAACACTAACTGATATAATTGCTGTCTATGTTTTATACATGGGGTTTAAAGAAATGTAAAACACAGTTCCTGCCTTTCAGGAAGGCCCTACAAAGCAGCCCTGGGCCTCTGAGCTTCTGCCTCTTTGCTTGGACAGGGGAAGCTGCTAGAATCACATCTTCCCTAGAGTTGTTAACAAATTAGGCTCTTGGGTCCCAAAGTCAAAGAAATGAACAATGCACCCAGCTGTAAAGCAAGCACCACTTTATCAAAAGAGGAGATAGTCTCATGCCTAAGGGGGATAGCTACAGGAAAGCTAGCCCCCTGAGGGGAGCTGTTCAGGGTCTTTTATAGGGAAAGTTTAAAGGGTGCAGGCCAGAGTCATCATTCTATGCCTCTGCAGGTGGACCAGTCTGTTCTTTCTGGTTGCATCATGGGTGCATGCTCAGTTAGGGCTTTGTTCCTCGTGCCTGCTCAATAGGTCCAAGATGGTGGTGGTATTCTTGATCATCAGCCCAGGAGGGTCATTGTAGAGATCACCTTGAAACTTTGTGTGCATGCGGGAATTCCGAAAGGGGTTTTAAGGTTAAACTGTAACTTAATTTCTACAATTACAGTAAACAAGTCTTGGGGAAGGGTTGTGCAATTCAGGGAATATCTGTTACTCTCTTATCTCAGTTTATTTTATCAGGGCAGGTGTGGGGTAATCTTGTGCCCTGTGGAAAAGTAACAAAGTATCCTCTACAGGGAAATGGAGTCAGTTTGGTTTACAGGCCCAGCCCTATTCTGTCTCAGAGTGACTTGCCCAGTGTTCCCCAGGGTCGGAGCCAGGCCATGATGCAGGTCAGACCTGTTTTGTAGAGATCAAAAGCTCCATGAGAAAATGAACCAAGAATATTTTATTTACTGCTCTAGCCCTGTGAAGGCAAAATCCTTCCAGCTGCAGGCATTTGGGAATACTGCCTGAGACATATTTAAACAATATGGAAATGTGTTGGCTTGCCTGAGAAAAAGATTTCAGGCAGCAGAGACAAAAAGGCTGGTGGATTCAGCTGTTCAGCAACATCCTTTAAAAAACAAGGTTCTTTCCACCTCTCTGTTCTACTACTTCTAGAAATGATTGTAGCTGGAGTCTTGTTCCCCTTTTGTTTGCAGTACAGCTCAAATGGCCATCTGAGCTGTATGTTTCTTTGATTACAGAGAGATAAAGAGATAGTAAAAAAAAATCTTCTAATCATCTAATTAAAATTTCAAAGTCTCTTCTGTCTAATTGAGCCAACCTAAGTCATGTACGAGTGTTAGCGGAGCAATAAAAAGTGCCAGGGGAATTGTTAACCCTGGTTGGCTTATGCAATCCTGGCACTGGGGGTGGGATCAGCTTCCCCACATCTCATGCCTGAGTAGGAGATGGGACACCTGAAAAAAATCATTAAGAATGAAAGGGGGGCCGGCCCGGTGGCGCACTGCTACAGTGCGCCGCTTGGGAGTGCGGCGGCGCTCCCGCCGAGGGTTCGGATCCCACATACAGACTGGCCGCTCACTGGCTGAGCGAGGTGCGGGCACAACACCGAGGGTTGCGATCCCGTTGCCGGTCCCAGTCTGGTACGGGTGCGACACTGAGGGTTGCGATCCCTTGCCAGTCACGGAAAAAAAAAAAAAGAGAGAATGAAAGTGGCTTCCACACATTGCAACACATTGAGATCACCTTTAAAAATACCTGTAAACTCAAAAGAAGAAACTGAGGCAAAAATATAAAATGGGGGCCAGCCTGGTGGCGCACTGGAGAGTGCGCCGCTTGGGAGCACGGCGGCGCTCCCACCAAGGGTTCGGATCCCATGTGGAGACCGGTTCCCACTCACTGGCTGAGCGCGGTGCGGGCGCAACACCGAGGGTTGCAATCCCGTTACTGGTCAGTAAAAAAGACAAAAAGGAAAAAAATATATATATATTTATATATATAAAACGGAGTTTTATTTGGGCCAAATGCTGGGTTTGCAACCCAGGGACACAAACTAGAATTGCTTTGAAAATGTGCTCCTGAAGAGGACAAAAGAGAGGTCAGTAACGTTTAAAGAAAAAAAGAATTATAGAGGGGTGGACCCAAAGTTGTTTTCCAAGAATTTATATTAGTTACTTAAAATAACATAAGCTAATTAGGGGTATATGTTTCTCTTTGCATCACAAATTCCAGGAACATTGCATTGAAGGAAGGGTGAGGGTCACAATGGTAATACTGGACAATTTACAACCCTTAGTGTTGCCAGCTGGTCTGGAAAACCACTGCTTTTATCAATTATCTGGGACATGGGCACGACTGAAGTCCTATGTTCATGTCTCTGGCCCATTTAATTTAGCAGACCTTGCTTTTCTTAGATTGTTCCGAGCTACTTTCTCATACTGATGCTTAGCATCTACCGCCTAAAAATTCTAATGCTATTGGTTGGTATAGGGTGTGATCTTGACACTGGCATGTTTAAAATTTCTCTAGGTGATTTGCATGCACAGAACACTTTAGGAATGACTCCGTTGATAGACACATTTGTTGAAGGTGTGATGCCTCAGCCTGCCTTACTCTGAGCACCCTCCTCTCCCATGTCCATCACTCCTCTTCTGCCCCCACTCTGTAGTCCATCCTTCAGAGACCTGCATCCAACCTCCTGCCAACTTCAAATCACTTCAGTTTTATCTGTGGAGAGCCCAGGCCACTCAGCAATCAGGATGAAAATGTATTTCTAGTGGAGGAGAGGTGAGAATTGGACACAGTTTGGGCTCTCCTTGGAAGAACACTGGAGTGGCCATGTACGCTACTTTCCTTGACTTTTGTTTACAGCAGTTTTATTCAATCTTCAATAAATGTATGAATACTTCCTAAAAGAATTCTTATACGCCCAGAGTGTGGTTATATTACCTAAAATTTATACCAATATAATTTATATGCCTCATGTTTATTACCCTTACAGAAGTATACAACTAAGATATATTTAAAAATTAACTGCAAAACAAAACCACACAGTAATTCCAGTTCAATTTAAAGACACTAATGTGATGATGATAGTGTTTTTCCTGAAATGTGTTCACTGCTTGCAATATGATTATGGTAATGGCCATTATGCTGCTGGTTTGTAGTTTTGAGTCCAGTGTATGTAGAGTACTGCACCTGTTTTAGTAACTCAACTCTCCTACAATTTTTCTCTAATTACACACAATGAAATGAGTAGTCCTATTATGTGTTGAGGTCACTAGAATATTTTATGGCATAAAAAAATGTCATTTATGTCTCCTATCAAACTGTTTCTTTTTTTTTATTTTTATGAAGCATATACAGAAATACATTTTGGTAACAGCTATAAAAACAAAGTTAAAGCCCACACTAATGTTATGGGCTGGTCTCAGTCATATGGTGGACATCCAAATAGTACTAGATATACTATGGTTTTTGGTGTATCATCAAAATGGAAAATCCCAAATAAAGCTATTATTGTAGGGAGTATCTAAATTGCGGCTTGAAATATAATGCCTTAGAAATGATTTCTCAAAATAAAAGCATCTTCTTACCAGTGCCTTAAGAAAAGCTCCATGCACCTCTGGATGCCTCCGATACTTTGCTTGTACATCTCATAGAATGCTTGTCATGTTTGGCGTCATGGACTTAAAATCCCAATAAAGACAAAAATTAGTTCATATTGCCCAGTGGTGGAGAATGTGAGCACTGGGCCAGGCACACTTGGATTCACTTGGATTCAGCTACATGCCACCTGTGTGACCTGTTCCAAGGGATTCAACCTATCTGTGCCTCATGCACCTCAACTGTAAATTGTTGGTAGTGATAGAACCTACCCTACAGCTTCATGGGGAAAGTAAACAAAATCATTCAAACCGAGCACCTATCACAGCATTTGGTAGATTGTATTTGTTCAGTATGTATTAGTGATTATAAATTATCATTTTGATTCCTCTGCAGTTCTCAGCATTATCACTGTTTGATTTTTCTAATTGATCCATAGCAAATTCTCAAAAATTTAGAGGTTTAAATAACACTCATTTATGATCACGCAGTGCTTTAGGTCACAAGTCCAAGCGGGCTTGACTGAGTCTGTGCTCAGGGTATTGTAAAGAGGCCAAAGGCAAGGTGTTGGTCAGTTGGGCTCTGTTCTGCAGGCTCCAGGGATGGCTATGCTTCCAGTCACAGTTAGGTACTTGTCAAAAATCATATCCTTGAAGATACAGGACTGAGGTCCCAGCGTGTTTGTTGGCTGCCAGCCAGGGACCCCTCTCAGCTCCTAAAGGCTGCTCGCATTCCACAGCCTTGCTCCATCACCAAGTCAACAAGGAATGGCATGTCAAATCCCCCTTGTGCTTGGGGCCACTGGTTTTCTCTTCTGCTGCCAGCCAGAGAAAATGTTCTGCTTTTAAAGGGCTCTTGCAATTAGATTAGACCACCAGAAAAATCTTCCTTGACAAATTCCATCCATACTCAAAGATAAAGGGATTAAACAAGGATGAGGACCACTGGGGGTCATCCTGAGAATTCTTTTTTTTTTTTTTTTTTTTTTTTTTTTTTTTTTTTT